>NC_051438.1:26655128-26818522 GCF_001649575.2 Kryptolebias marmoratus | reverse complement strand
ATATTCCTCAACCACCTCCACTTCTTCTCCCATGATGGTAATAGGGTTTGATCTGACCCTGTTTCTCCTGAAATCTACAACCATCTCCTTTGTTTTGTTCACATTCAAGATGAGATGATTGTTTCCACACCGTGCCACAAAGCGGTCCACCAGATCTCTGTACTCAGCTTCTTGTCCATCTCTGATACACCCGACGACTGCAGAGTCATCTGAATATTTCTGTAGATGACAGGAGTCTGATTTGTGCTGGAAGTCTGAAGTGTACAGAGTGAAGATACGTACTGTGGTTCCACAATCATCACTGACTCAAATCATGAAAACAACAGTTTTCAAAAGAAACTTTGCACCTTTGACGAGATGTTGAAAAGACACAAGTTGCTTTAGTTAAAGCAACCCAGGAACCAGCAAAGAACAGGTCTATCATGATGTTACTGTGGCATGGCATGGTGCTTTCTACCTTCAGAGACTCGGAAGTTATTATAAAGAGTGAAGCTTTAAAACTAACACCTGGATGAAGTTTACTGCTGACCACAAGGATAAAAAAACACTTTCCAGAGAAAAGTTGTCTGACTTGATTAGACAAAGGTTAAACTCTGTAATGGTCTGACTTTACTGAAAAACATGTGGACCATGATTAAAAATCAGGTGTGTAACAAGGAAGTAGTGCTAGTTGATAGTTACCATATATTAAATGAATTCAATCTTTTACTCCAAAATCATGATTTTTCATGAATGTATGTCATAGTATCATATTTCCTCAGATTAAAAAAAACTATTAAAAATATAATAAATTGAAAGTTTAATATTCTTATGTAATGGCTTATTTGTAGGATTTAGGATGTAAATGCATTTACCAGCATCAAATACTTAGGAAGCTTCCAGACGAACAGCACAGGTGGACTGGTTCCCCATTGCTAAATAATCTTTCCAATTAGGCAATTAAAATCTGAGGTAGAATCAAGTTATGGATACCCCATGAATGAACACCCACACTAATCACAAATCAACAAAGACACACTTGACTGTTGTGCTTTGATTAACCCGTTGCTGTTAAACTGCTCAAACTGATTTTGGGGCTTTAATTGACTGTAAAGCAATAAAATGCAATTTGTTGCTGGTTAGTCAGATTTAGGTTCATTAGCAAATAGTACGAGTCATTGATTTGGATTTTAAAAAGATTATAAAAAGTTGATAAGAAGGATAGAGTAAACACTTCACAGCATTACACTGAACCTGAATATGAGTGTTTCTCTGGGAAGTTGAGTCATTTCTACAATTATCTGAAACTATATAAACACAAAAGTTTGTTAATTTAGTCTGTGATATGTTCAGACTTTTCAACAGAGTGATACTTCAATAAAACCTTCAACATATCTTCAGCTTTCTGTCTTCAGAGGTTTGTTAACATTGGTTTAAAACACTCCTAGGGAGCTCTAGAGAGTGTATCTCTCATGACGGTCCCAAGCCCAGATAAATGGTGAGGATTGTGTCAGGAAGGGTGTACAGCGTGCCAAAACAAACATACGAGTTCATCTAAGTGACACCATATTGGATCAGTCGAGGCCGGGTTAACAACAACCGGTGCTGTGGACAAACGGGTGCCAGGCGGAAACTGTGCAGAAGAGTTAAATGGAGGAGGATGAAGAAGAATAAGAAGGTTCATCTAAACTCCCTACAGCCTCTAATGTGACCGTGTTGGTTTCAGAGGCAGATCCTGTCAAGCAGCTTTCTCACCTTGAACTTGAGAAATAACTGAAATCTCATGCTGACTTTTTTTAATATGATGATAATGATAATAAACAGAAATAGATTTACTCATTAGACTCAAGAGCAGTGTTGCCAGATATGCAATAATGATCCTGTTTACTCAATAGTTTTAGGATCTATGTGATAGATAAAAACTTCCAGAGGGTCTGAGCTGCAACAAACACCGGATTCTGGTGTGAGGAATGGAAAACAGGCCAGTCTTGTTGGGACAAAATGTAAAGATAAAAGAGCGTTGATGACATATGGTACAAGAAGCAAGTTCATGGAGTGATTTTTACATGAGAAAGTTTTTTTTTAATGAACCTGACACTGTATTTGAAGCTACATAAAGGTTGAAGAGATGTGGAGAGAACCCTGCCACAGGAGTGATGTGGACACACTTGTATCTTTACAGAACTTCAGTAGGAACTTTAAACAGGACTCCATCGCAGAAGTCTAGAGGAAAGATTAAAAAGGCCTGGGTGAAGGTTTCTGCCATAGCTGGAGAGAGTCTTGAGATGTTTTTGAGCAGAAACATAAAGTAGATTTGGTGATGGCTTTATTATGTGACTTAAGGGAAAGACAGGAGTCCAGGATGATGTCTTGATTGTCAGAAGATGGACAGATGTTACACCTCCATGTTCAGAGGGAGAATTGCTGCCTTCCAGAGGAGTGTATTTCCTTAGATTTTTCATATATTTCAATTAAATTATGGGTATTTATGATACCCCGTCCCCTCTCCTTTTTGTGTTTTATAAACAAACTGCTCCTAAATATTTGAACTGTTTACCCTGTTTTTATTTTACAAATATTCCAGATTTCTTACACCTCTCTTTTCTGTCTGCTGGTATAAAACTCAAAAAGGGCCACAGTGTTTAAAAACTGTTGTTCATGTTCAGTATTTGACATGATACGTTTAAAAAGATTTGCAAATGATTGCATTCAGTTTTAGTGCAGGGCTGCATGGCGGTGCAGTTGATTGGTGCCTTGCAGAATGAAAATCCTGCTCCTGGCTGGAGCCTCTCTGTGTGGAGTTTGCATGTGCTCCTCTCACAGTTAATGACTCTATATTGTCCTTAGGTGAGAGTGTGAATGGTTGTACGTCTCTGTGTGAACCTCTGATGGACTGTCGATCTGTCCAGGGTGTGTCCCACCTCTCATATATTAACCGCTAGAGACAGGCATCAGCTCTCTGTGAGATCCAATGAAAATGTGTTAATGTTTCAGTGTGTATTTTACTCAATGTACTAATATTTTTTGTTAAAAACCAGTCCAGCTGTGTGTGTATAGATCATTGGTGACAGAGCAGTGAAGGGAACGAGAAAACCAACTGCTGCAGTGAGCAATTTATGGCTTTTCCCACTAACACACAGCTTTTCATCTTCTTTTACTCTTTTCATCCATAAAAGCAGGTCAGTTTGTGGTATATGATGTATGATAATTTACCAGTTTATTTAGCAGTTTATCGATTTATCCAAACATGTTTGATGTAGGAAGTCCAGCAATAAAAACACACAGAGAGCAGGTTTATTTAAACTTTGATAGATTTATTTTCAAAAACTGCACCAAAGTGTAAAAAAGTTTTACAAACTGTATTTTCTAACAATAAAGAATGCAGGCTGTAATGGTATTAAATGTGAAACAAAGAAATTACTTTTTTATTATTGTTCTAAACAGCTTGAGAGGAATGTAAAGTAGAAAAAGAAGTGCTTCCTCCCATCTCTGACCTCTCTGGAGCCTGCAGAGTGAAGACAGTCATCATCGCCATCACTCCTCTCTCTCTGACCTTCATCCTGCCAACTCCAGCCAGGACAGTCTGCAGGACACCGTGTACCCATGCTGGATTCACTGAAAGCTGGCTTGGTTGGAACAGATTGCTGCCTCTTTGTGCTTTTCAGAGCTGCTGTGAGCCAGGGGTTACAACAGGGCTGCATGCGGTCTGAGGGCACAGCAGTGGACGCATCACTGAAGGAATCCAACCTTGCAGGGTCTCATTGATCCACGAGAGCAAAGGTCGCCACAGTTATGCATCTGCTGGCTGAATGATGACCACCAGAGTAGCACCATGAGAGGTCATATTGCTCACTTTTTTATGGTCAACTTTTTGGCCTTTAAGCATTTTTAGAATATATAAACACCCAGCAACAGACCTCATTTAGTTTGCCTCTTCTGCTTTTTGAAACTGGATGATCCATCTCTCCCCATCTCTGTCTGTTTCTTCCCCTCCAGCTCTCCACCAGCCAACCCCTGCTATTTTCACCCCACACACATCCGTCGCTGCACTTATCCAGCCTCAGACGGCTGCTGGCTCGACAGCTAAACAGATTATCCAACAACAGACCACCTCTCCTTCTCCCTCTCTTCCTCTCGTCTCTCTCCATGCACTCCTCCTTTAGCTGTGGGTCCTCGGAGGCGGAGGGGCCCAGGCTCTCCACTAGCCAGGCTCTTTATTGAGGCGTCTATGGGGCTTTATGCTGCCAGCGCTCGGCCTTGCCCCTGCCGTCATCAATCATCCTCGGCTCCAGGGCTGCTATCACTACCCAGACAGGCAGCCAATCACAGCCTTCCAGGAAGCTATATAGGAGATGGAGAGAGAAGCAGAGCAGAGGAGGGAGAAAGGATCAGTTTGTGTCTGTTGTTGCCAGTCTGATTTGACTGACACTGTCTGTAACTTGAGTGCATAACAACACTGGTCTGTGTGGTACTTGATTAGATTGTGAACTTTGAGTCAAAAAGGCATATATTTTCATTTAAATTTCATTTTACTCATAGAAAACAAATGTTTACATAGCTAAAGACACAAACAATTATGAAAACAGAAAGAATTAAAGGCCTAGCTTTCCTTGAAATAATGCATTTTGCCATTTTCAAGACATAATTTTAATTTGCAACAGTCGGCACAACGACAGCCTGCAAGACGTGTTCATGCTCAGAGTACGTGTTGAGGATGACTCTCAGCTACTACTACAACAAGTTTTAGTTTAATATCTGCTTTTGTTGGTTAGGTGGTGCAGCCATCTTGAATGGGACTGACACCAAAGTTTATTTAGTTTTAGATGTTCGTCCAGTGATTACTTTCTGAGAGTTTCATTAAATTTCATCTCGTGGTCATGAGATATTTTGCTAACAGTACAGACATGGGTAAAAACATGATCACTCCATCATTGTCTTCTGCGGCAGATGATAAAAATAAAATTTGTGAAAGAAGAGGCTTGCCAATACAATGATTGTATAGGCAATCTTTCTAATTTGTATGTGAATTTGGTTAAAGGTAAAATTAATTTTAATGTTTACTTATACCCATAAACTTCCACCAGAAATGAAAGTTTATGGTTGTTTTGAATGTCTATAAAGCTTCCCTGTGTGTGAACTGTATCTGGTGTTTGAACTGTATTTGTGGCAGCATTTGGCAGCAATATTGAAGCTTTTATGACTGATCTATATTAATCTTATAAGGTTTTGAATTTAAGGAGCTGCAGTGTAAAAATATTACAAACCAATAAGTCCTTAAAGGAATGAAGGACTATTCTAACAGATAAATCTAGTCAGTAATGAGTGATAGAGTCATATAATACTGTAGTTTTATTTAAAGAAAAGTCCTCCAAAAAGAGACAACTTATCTGTTTTTAGCAGGCTTTTTTCTTTTTCATCAAGCCTCAACAGTATGTTGCATTTCTACTCAAGGCTTAACTTTTTTAATAACGATTTTTTTCTCTCTCTCTCTTCTTGCCTGTTTTTTTTTTTCAGCTTTCTTTTTGGCCCCCGTCTCTGTCTCTCTGCAGCCCTGAGCTCTCATCCTGCTCCAGGAGGAATAGGCGGAATCTGATTACAGACCTATTTTACAGCAGACGCCAGGGCGCAATAAAAGGAGAGAGAGCACGGAAACGGGACTCGGCCCATCAATTAGATCTCTATTAGCAGCCAATGCAGACCTCACCTCAGGAAACGCCGGGGCCCTGAAATTAAACAATTCTTCAAGCCCGACAAGCCAGTCAGATCTGCTATATCTCTTAGAAATGAGGGGGAAAGAGATGGTGCCTTATAGTAATAATATAAAAAAAACACAATATGGAAACAAAACAATATTTTAGTGATAAAATACATGAATGCCTAAACTCAAGATCTGATTATTGGTCAAATAAATTCTTAAAATAATATATTTTGGTGCTGAATATTTGGAATTAAAGGCAGTATGTGAAAAATACCTGAATGAACATCTGAAATAACATTGAAGGCACTCATTGCAAAGTCCTGAAAACTGTTAAAAATATATTCAATGTAAGAAACAAAGCAAGCGACTGAAAATACAACAATGGAACTGTTCATGGAAGAGCTGTTTGGGATGTAAAGGTTTGACAATTTTGATATACTGGTAATTATTTTACACTCAGATTTGTTGAGTAATTACAGAGATAAAAAGATCGGCTGACACAGTAAATATACTGCTTTCGAAGGCTGAGCTCTGTTTTTATGGCGCTCCATCACCCAGCTTGATCCCCGAGATTTAATCATCATTTTTCACATTTTCATTTAACATTCTTATATTTCTACCTGAACATTTTCTCCATGATGCTATGCTCGTTCTGTTCCACCATATTTGTTTACAGACTAAGAGCAGTGGTGGTGTGCGGATCGATCCAATTATCAGTACCAATTGTATCGATAAAAGCGTGATGGGATCGGTATTTTCTCTCCTCTGCTTTTTGTACATTGCTCTTGTATTTTGTTTTTGGATAAAAACCAAGAAGAATGTAAATTCTAAAACATTCATTCTCATTGTTTTCTTATTTATGTTTTGTAAATTCAGTAGTTTCTTTAGGATGTTTTTATTAGCCTTCAAGCTTTGTTTAAAATTCATTCTGTGCTTTACAATGCAAATAAATGTCTAATAATAGTGGAAAGCAACAATCTCTCCCTACATGAAACTGTTTATGCTGCCTATATACAGTAAGTTATAAGTTTCTGATCGATATTGATGATACTGGTCCTGTGTTTACTTGGTGCTGGATTAATCCCAGATTTTGCAGCATGGCACACCACTAATGATCTATTGTAGGTCAGTCACATGGCTCAAGTTTCCGCTGCTGATTCAGTGCTTTGTTTACATCAAGTGCATACCAATATTTCAGAATTGCATATCAGTATATCTTGGAAAATATTGGAGTAAACTCTTTCAAAGTGCACAGTTTAATGTAGTTCGGAATAACCTTTTTATGTTTAACTTCTTATTTTGAAATTAGTATCTTTAAAGGCTTTAAATCCAAAATCATTTAGGTAGCCTAAAATATGTCTAAAATGAATGGTAAACAGTGATTGTCCTTGTTTCCTCCTCCTCCCGGTGCCATTAATCTCCTACTGTTGACCTGCTGACCTGAGGCGGGACAAAATGTCAATGATGGATAATTAGCCTTGGCATTAAAGTCATGTAGAGAAAACACCTTCAGAGGCGCGTGCACAGACATTAAATCATTATTGCTTTTTAGGAAAATGAAAAGTTCTACCTTAGTGGGTTTGCTCCAACTGAGATGCAGCGAGATGCTGGATAATTGGGTTTTACTGGCTGGCATGTGGGATTTCCATGTTAATGGGGGTTTATGGGTCCAGAAGATGAGCGGGGATGCTGGAGCAGCTTCCTGCTCATCCAGGCCAAAGTCTCTTGTATGTTTATGGCTCCTAATCTGGTTTGTTACTGCCAGTAACCTGGTAAGAAAGGCCAGTATCAGCGGGATGATGTGGCACAAAGCTGTACCTCATCCCTGTCTGTCACTTGGAGTTTTAAATTGAAAGGCTGAAGAGGGAACCTTCAGGATATTTTTGTTTTGGTTCCAAAAACGCACACAAAGTGGTAATAATTCTCCTCAAAGTGGCCGTTAGGGTTTATTTCCATATCTAAGCTTTTGGGCTATATGCTCTGAAGTGGCTTTTACAGCCCTAATGTTGTGTGGTGATTAATTTCTGGCATGATCGGATGCAAGACAGCCAATCCAGCCTTTCACAATCTAGTCTCTCAGAATTGTGGCACGTATTTCTCTATTTGCTCAATCAAAGGATGGCCATTTATCATCCAGAAGGACAGCTTCGTATTTTCTACCTTGCCCGTTCGGCTCCAGGACCAAATTCAGCATTTTTATGGAAAACTGCAGTCATTTTGATTGATGAAATCCAAAGATGTCCAAAACAATCCGTGAGATCCCCAACTGTGGAGCACCGGCGGGGTGCTCCAGTGTTGTCATTGTTCCGATGGAAGAAAGGAGCGCGTCCGGAGAACACCAGGGAGGGGGAAAAAAAATCACGATTTTCAGTTCAAAAGGCTCAGAAAAGCTGTGTTTTCTTTACAGGCAGTGGGAAAGTTAGGGAAAACCTTTTTTCTCACTTGCAGACGACAACAATACTTGCTTGGCTTTTTCCTCTTGATGCATTCAGCTATAAAGGCATGCTCTAATAGAAACAGGCCGGAATAATGAATCGATTATTTTACTGTGATGTTATTTGTGTCTGAGCCAGTTGAATGACTGCTGCAACTCCCACCATGAATTTATCCGATTTGCGCACACAGGCTCATTGTGTGCCATGTAGCTGCGAAAAGTAAAATAACTTTCCTTTAAAACCGATTTCACATCGCTTTTATTTACTCGCTCCTGTCTTGTTTGCGGTGATTCATAATGTCACATGAAATGTCACCTGTCTGGCCTAATTGCCACCTTCTGTTATTAATACCAGGAGTGCGGTTCCCTCTTGCACCCGCGGAAATAAGCTTATATTGCGTACTTAATACCGCGTCACCCAAAGGGAGATTCAATAAATCTCCCTTTAACGGCGTTTCCCCCTCAAAACTCCTCCAGGCGAGTGGAGGCCGTGTCAAGATTGCGATTGTGCGCCAGTGCTTAGGACCAGCTGCTCCCAGGACAGACAAGCCCTTGTCAATTAGGCGGTGACAAGCAGGTCCTGCATGTGCCTGCGGGCGCTCCACCAGCCAGCAGTGTACAGTCCCTGCAATTAGTATCAATTTCTGTCGAGACCTCCTCGGAGTGCGCAGACACAGGCCGGCTAAATGGCCAAACGTTGTCCGAATAACACCAAGAGCCGAGGAGGACAGCGCGTAATAGGACCGGTGTTAACCGCGGCGCGCGGTGGGGAAACGAAAACGTTGGAGAGTTCAGAGCGAACGGGACGTTACATTAACCACTGTCCCCTTCTATGTCTTCAAGAAAGAGTTATCTAATGTTAGACCTAATTTAATATTCATAAAAATATAATTTTGCTTACTATAATCAGCCCAGACTGGCACGTTTTTGCAAATAAATTTTAAAAATTGAGACAAATTGCAAAGTTGCAACGTTTCTGTGGTTCATTCATAAATACTAATGTAAAAAAACGGTTCTGTAAACAAGTTATATAAATTTAATTGATTTTTTTTTTCAAGTTATTCATTGCAAATTTTGAAATCGAACATAAGAATGTTATCTCCATCTATATATAATGTTGCATTTTTAAAGACTGCACCATTATATATAGATTTCCAGATATACTGACATGCAATTTTGTAATGCAGGTATGCACTCAATGTAAACAAAGCACCTGAGCGTAAAGATGGATCAGCACATCAGAATAATCTGACCTCGATTCCTGCAGCTATGCGTCAATGGTCAAATAGGTCATGATTGTTGACCTATTTTCAGTCATTTTGGCTGTTTTTGTAGATAAACAAACACACGTGGTAGTTGGCAGCAGTCACAAATTTTGCTTCAGTTTTTTCCCATTACAATGGGAATGTGTGATTTTGTTTCTTAGTTTATGGAAGGGGGGTTACCAGACTTCATTGCTTTGCAATCAGTTAGCTTGACGGTTTTCACCATATTCAAAAAGGCTATTAATGTTTTTATTCACTGTATTACTGTGTTTATACAGTTAAGCCGTTGAAAAGAAGATTTCATAAAGATTTTGCATTTTGCATAACAAAAATATAAAGATATTTTTGTTGTAGCTGTAGTTGTTTTCTTTCTGTGTATATAAAATAGTCAGCATCTTTGGAATTGGCTTAAAACACCAATAAGACCCAAACTGTGAGTTCTTAGGAGTTACCAAACTATTGGGTAATTTAGAAAAAGGTGCTTTATTAAGATGGTGTTTGAATTAAATTATTTAGAGATACAAACAGAATCTAAAGTTGTCACTTTGCTCTAACCAAACCGCCAGTTTTTTTGGTCCAGTGAGTAAATAAACGTCAGTCCAGCTCTGTCACAACAGTGACAGCACATAGAAGGATTGCTCACCAAGCCTCTTTTGTAAATGGTGTCACTGCAAGCAGCTGGTGGTGGCATTCCGGGGCCTTGGACGCTGCCCTTTGGCCCCTGGGGGGGATGGACTCCGGCCAGGGCGGTCCAAGCGTCTCTGCAGCGCCATGATAGCTCGGGTCAGCGGGGGCCAAGTTTCCAGCGGGAGAAGCTGAGGCAAAGTAGGCGAACAAAACCCCACAAAGCTCACCAGGCCAGTGGGATCATTAGTATTAAGGTTTGTTTAACTAATTAGCAAGCTGGGCAGCCAGAGGGAGGCTGCTATAGGCGACATGAGCGTCATGTATGATGTATCCGTCACTCTGCGTCAAGACAGGGCCAAAGCCGTCTGCGGAATGTGGCTGAAGCGCAGTTAATGTGGTGTTTAAACTGTGGTGTGCACTAAAGGAACTCAAGTTGTTCTGGTTTTCTTCAGACGACTTCAAGGCCTCGTGGAGAATGCGCCGTTATTTTCAAGGACGTTTGCTCCTCGGGGTTCAGAGTACAGGATGAGGACAGAGCAGCGCACTGAAGTTCAAGAACAGTGCAAACAGCACATGCCAACAGAAGGATCCACAGAGCATTGAGCTGTGGCAGAGCAGGAGAAGCATGGTGGTGGGGGGAGGAGGAGGAGGGTCCCGCGTTAAATATGGGAAAGTTTGGGGAAAGGGGTCGGCAGGTCAAGAAAAGTCAACAAGAGAGCAGTCTTGATGACAGAAGGAATTTAATATCAAAAATACATAAATCTCCAAGTGAGGGCAGGCGCACAATGGGCACAAAGGAGGCGAGTGTTCGAGTCAACACAGATTTGTTGTTGGCGATTAAATGGATCGGGCCAAGTTGTTAACATTTAACACAAAACGTTGGCACTAGAATAGAGGTTGGGCAGGGATGGGGGGGTGGTCCTCCTGAATGGAGAAGAGCTGACAAGACTCGCAGAAAGAGCGGGCGACAGGTCTGGCGCATCTGGGCACGTTTTCGCGCTTGGTTGAAGACTTGTTTCAAATTGTAAAACTATGTCCATTTAAGACTTGTTTTTTTTCTTTTTACGATGCTGTTTTAGTGGGGATTTGATTCGCTGTTTGCATTTTGAGGCATCGAGTCCTCCCTGTAGGTGATTTCAATGGTTTTGCTCGTGAATTTTACGCACTTGTAAAGGATGCTCTCACGGCTGCTCAGCTGTTTGAATCACGGCGTCACTGCATCGATCTCGTTCATCTAGCACAATGTAGACATTAATCTTCCCATGGTGCAGGAAATAGACCCGGATTTGTCCTCGCGTCCCCTCTGACTGCTGCGCCACGCTGGACGCAGCGCTGAGAACTCTGTCTGACCTTCGCCCTCGCCCCTGCGAAGTTCCCCAGCAGTTGCAAACAACTCTGAATTCCATAATTCTTCACCAAAAGGCATTATCGGGGGGAAAATCCTTCCTTTTTGACAATTTAATAGTGCAAACTAATCATCTGGTTGACACGGACCATTCATCTCTGCACAGGCAGACAAAGACAAGGCCTTTTCCATAGGTTCGTCTGGATCCCGCAGTCAGACCGGCCTCTATTTTCAGATCAAGTGCACAATAAAAGCATTGTGATTGCCTAATGGCTATGTTTGTGAAGCCACCCAAAACCCAGTGTATTAAATGCATTTTTTTTCTGGCAAAGAATGAAAAATAGGCGAACGTGGACAAACGGCCACGAAGAGGAGAGAATAAACCAGCGACAAAAAGAAACAGAATGGTGCAAAACTTTGTTTGGATGCTCAATCAAAACATGAAATAAAAGAAAGACTGAGGATATAAAAAAACAACTGGGCGCCCCAGAATTGCTTAAACGCCTCGAGTTATGAATTCGTTTCTGAATCAATTTAGCGGTGGAGGCATTTTCCAAACATCCTCTTGCGGGAGTAACAAGACAGGGAAATTGATCCGGTGAGACCTCACCTCTCGGTGCGCCTCAATAAAAGAGACATCAGCCTCTCCCGACGACTGTATAATTTTTAATATATATGCAATAAATGTTCAATTTGTTTCCAGAAATGACGGGAAATAATAACGTCAAAATTTAAAGCCATCCATTACAGCCAAACAATGGCCGCGCTTCTAGGTGCTGCGACGCGGAGTGCTTTGATTAATTCACACTTTGATTGTGCCTGATAAAGCAATAACTGCACCCTCCTGGAAAACTAATGGCGTTGGTGTTTTAAATGTAAAAAAATATATACATTATATTATTTATAAAGCGAATAGATCCTTTTCAGAAGCTTGTCTACCTGCTGTCTTGTTCTGCTGAAGTCCAGAACTTAGTTCCATCTCAAACATCCAGATTATAAGAATCTAATCTAGTTTAATCTAGAAACACTTCACTTTTACCTTTTAGACTTACAAAAACTTAAAAGATAAGAAATAAAGAAAAATATTGTTAGTTGAAACTAACTGGATAGGTGAAAAAACCAAATTTGTGTCTTAAATAAATTAAATTCACGACAGGTTACAGATGAGTTCATATTAAGAATAAAATAAATACATACCTATATAGTTATTTATATATATTGTTACTAAAGAATGTTTGTTTTTTAGGCTCAAATCAGCTCCTAGATAAAAAAAAAGAACAAATAAATGCCAAATAAAAAAATAAGTGGTGTTTTAACATCATTTTAATGTCGCTGTTTTTTTAAGCTGCACCTGCAGGAGAGTTTGGGTTCCTGATTATATGAGAAAATGTGGAGCAAAATCAGAGCACCTAGTGCACCTGGTTGGTGGTTTAATGCTGATTCTTTTAAACAAACCAACATTTACAAAACCTGTAGACATGTAGGTCATATTTATTTCAGTTTTAGTCTAGCATAGAAAAAAACAACATGCAGTAAGCTCAGAGTTGATGTTAATAAGATCAGCATAAAAAGGATTTATGTTCCCACTTTTTAGAAACTCGTTGGTATCTTACACACCTGAACGATATCACTTAGTGTTCTTGCTCTATTCTGTCTGGATCCACTGCCAAAAAATGTTGCAGCACATTTTAGAAGATTTAAAAAAACAAACTTTGCTTTTTTCCTCTCATCTCCACGGCTGAAGGAGGCATCAGCTGCCGGGGTTCTGCTGAGCTGGACCGGACCAACTCCGAGCTGAGGGGGGGTTCGCTGGAGAACACAGCAGGTATTATTATTTAAATTAATGTTTTGGTTTGTAACTGAATCAATAAACATTACTGGGGAAGCGAAAATATAAGTTTGCACCCCAACTTTAGACAACAGCTAAGCAGCTGCTCCACGTGATCAGCTGAGGAGGCGTCCACGTGAGCTCAGGTAGACCCGTGTCCAGTCCTGGTACTGGAGGACCACTATCCTCCTATCCTTCCCTGCTCTCCTGCAGAAGCCTGTTAATCACGCAGTCATTCAGAGAAAACATCTAAAACATGCAGGATGGTGGTCCTGCAGGAGCAGGACCAGAACCAGAACCAGGACCGGGCACCACTGAGGCAGACCAAAGTGCATTAAGCTGGTTGATCCCTCTCAAACCATATGATTAATTCACTCCCATTGAAAGCAAAGCGAGCACAAGGAGTGGAGGGACGTGACCAGTGACATAATGGGCTCTGTCAAACAGCCCCGCAGAACGCCCAGATCATTTGTGGTGACAATCCTGATGCTATCACTTCCATTATGGGCTCCCATTGAAGCCACAAACAAACATAGCTTTACTCCCCAACAAGGAAAAAAGAAAGAAAAAAGTCCGCTTTCTGGCGGATCTCTTTGCTCTCTGAGGTATTGTCTGATTAATCACAAAATCATGAGCTTTTAACAACAAACTGGTCAAACCTCCCATCTGTTTATCTTCAATAAGCTCACAAAACATTTCTAATAAAATACATCTTGATTTCTGCTCGATTTGTTTTTCTTTTTTGGTTTGAGGATCGATGTAAGAATAATAAAAAATTCAATAAAATCGCACTGACTGTATGGATATGCAACATTAAAAACTGGATTTAAGATAATCCCCATAAAAAATGTTCCTAAATTCGAGGCTTGGAGGAAAATGTTTCTTTCTAGCAGGAAAAAAAAAAACTCCGTGGTGTTGTGTTTTCTACAAAGAGACCAAATATCCAGAATCAACATGCTGAATTCTGACGAAATAAGATAGGAAGAGCTACAATAAATATGTTGAAAACAAAAAAAAGTTAATTACCTACAAAAATCGGTTAGGGGAGCATTTTTTACAGCTTCTCGAAGAAGCTGCTGTTTTTCTCTCCTGACAGAAACTGACTGGAAATTAAAAATAAAGAAAAATAATAATATTCAATTGATTAAAACGGGTAAAGAATGAAATTAAAAACAGCCTCCTGCAGTAAAAATAAATGCTGAATACTAAAACAAATCGAGTTTAAACTTTTCAAGCCAAATTATTCCAGTTTTGTCAAAAATAAATAAATAAATAAAACAACGCAAATCAAAATAAAAGTTTTTTGGTTTAATATCAACGTAATGTTCTTCCTTAGTTTTTAAATCTTTATATAAATGTAGTCTTTTCATTCTGAGCCCCAAATAAACAACAATATTATGATTCATCCGAACCAAAGAGCACAACATTGATTATTTCCATCCTATTAATCACGGAGATCTTTACAAAATAAGACAGAAACGAGCCTTTGGTCGCTCAACAAAGAGAAAGAAAGAAAAAAAAATCTGTTGAAATCTCGCTTTATTGTTTCTTCAACCCGTCGGAGGAAAATCCACCGTGTCCTTCTTCTCCTCCCCACCAAGCCCCCCTCTTTCTTCCCGTCGTCTTCCTCTCTTGTTTCTGTTTTTGCTGCGCCTCCACGCCCTGTTTGTTTGCTCCAGAAACATCCAGATCCGAGCGCTTTCTTCCCGAATCACACCACGGTTTGTTTCACTTCAGCGTGTCCATCACAGCCTTTTTCTCATTTTTCTTGGCCTATTTATCCTGAAAAAACCTTGAGCTTTGAAGGAAAACATGAAAGGCAGAGGGATGTTTCTGCTGACATAAAGGCGCAGAAACGCGCAGAAATGCTGCCGTAAATAAATAAATAAACCAATAATTAATTATTGGTTAATAATTTATTTAACTAATACTCTTGTTGTAAAAAAAAAAATTTAATATAACAGGAAGACTTTAGTTTACTTTGAGGGCTAACAAATATTTGGCAAATATTTACCTGAATGTTACAATTCTTTTTTATGTACATTTTGCATAAATATAAATGAGAATAACATCAGGTAAAACTGAAAAATAGATCGAATAAATGTTTCTTTTTATGTTATTTCCTTGAAATGTTTTTTAACCAAAATTACTCTGCATGTTATTTAGAGAATTTATAAGAAATGGGCACAAAAAGACTAAAAAACATCGAAAACGCGTCAATATCCTGCGTGATCTTTAAATCACAAGGTTGTTTTTTTTAACATATATGGTAAATTACCCGTATCTTAAATAATCCATACACTGAAAATAAAATATTAAACATGCCAAAATGGCTTCTCTTTGGGGGCTTTTTTGTTTTGTTTTGTTTTTTTTTCATTTCAAACCAGCATAATTTATGTGTTTGTAACAAATATTTGTTTTTGTTTTTTTCTAGAATAGCTTCTCTGTCATTTTCACAAACAGATCCCAGACAAATTAAAAATATCTCTTTTTAAATTCCTACCCTGAACTCTCTGGTGGCTGGATAATCCGAGAGGAGCTGACGTTTTAGAAAAATAATAAGAATTGCGAACGAGGTTTTTTTTTTTTTGCGCGCTGCAGTTTGGGAGTTTCTGTGATGCTCAAACACTCAGACAAGTTTAAAAAAATCACAAATTTCAGTGTTTTGCAGAATCATTATTTAAACATATATATTTTTTAAAATGCATGCAAAAAGCAGGCCGGGCGCTGCAGCCTTACTTACTCTGTGCGCTGAGCTGAGCTGAGCCTCCGCGGTTTAATTGCAGCCTAATTTCCAATCCCAGATAGTGTCAAAAACCTGCGACTATTTCTCAGAGATTCCCTTTAACAAGTGGAAACTTAGTGTCCTCCTGCACCATTTTATACATGATGAGCCGGCAGTAATGGGATTATTAAACAAAAACGTTTCAGGCGCTGGCGTTAACCTTTTTTAATGCCTAATTAGGTTTTGCAAAGAAATAATTAGATTCTACAGTGCTTACACTGCCTATATTTTCAAATGCAGCAAACACATCACCCCGCGACACTCGTGCCAATATTCTGTGGATGTATGCGCCACAGATGCACTCAGATGTAAGATTTTAAACATGTTGGGACCAAATAAGGTACACTTAAAGCTAAAATAATTTCCCTTCCCAGGCAATAGGCCAACCTGCAGGATAACATCATGGTCCGGTCGAGTGCGCCCCCTGCTGGTTTAAGTCTTTAAATAGAGAAATGCAGCAGGAGAGGGCGTGGAGGAAACAAACAAACAAACTAATAACATGGAAATCTAGACTTAATTAAACAATCTCGATGTCTGCATTAGAAATATATATTTTTAATCCACGCATTTAAAGCAGCACATAGCTGATAAATGGACGCATCGTTTCGCGCATGCGCAGTCAGCAGTGTTATCTTCCAGACGGCTGTCATCCAGTGACGTAACTGCACCAGTCCTCAGTGTCGTTTCATAACATTCATATATACTTTCCACTGCATCTTACCTAATCCTCTCAAAACTTACAAAACATAAAAAAATCAGTGCTGTTTTATTTTAATTGCAACTGCAGATGCTATAAAGTTTACAAACTAAACGATACAATTTCCTGACTGTATATGCACAAATCCATTTAACACCTTAGAAACCTGATTTTAATTGTCTTTATAGCAACTAACTGTCACTTGACATTGTTTATTTAGAGTATTTTGTAGACTTTCTAGTAGTTTTTGTCTGCTTCATAATTAGTGCATGAACCTGAGCAATTAAACCATCAAATACTGACCCATACCATTCAGGAAAATAAGGAACACAAACTTGGTTTTATTCACAAAAGTCCCAACAACAACAACAACAATTTGGCAGGTTTACATCAAGATTTTAAGCCAAAAACAGTCAGTTTGCATCTTTCAGGTCCTGTGTTTTCTTGTGTCTTTGCTAAAGATTTTGCTATTTCTTTAAGGACATTAATTTAATAGGCTGTGCTGTTGGTATTTTTTAGGCCTGACATGTCTTTGTTTGTTCAGTTTTCTCAAATAACTTTCACCACACTGACTGAAAAAATAGGACTTTTTTCCACTAATGAATTGTTATTAGTACAAAAATTATATTTTATGCCTGTCATACAGTTATTTGGGGAATTTTCCCCTAATTTAGTAAAGTCATAAAATAATTTTCGGTAGGCTGTTTATAAGATGAAAATATATTTGTCCACCAGAGAGCGTACTTTCTGCGCGCAGCTGTTCCCGTCTGAAATATCGCGAGATCTTAGCTCAGGCTTCCTCCGTCTCGGAAGGTCAGGTGATCATTTACTACGGCAGTAGCCGGTTTCCTCGACGCCACGTAATTCTTCGACACCGAGGAGGCACGCTGTAATACAACCAAATGTAACGTTAACAAGTTTTCCCAATTTGTGTTCAGATTTATTTAAACAGTCAGGGAGACGTGTCGTTAGCCAGCGTAGCCATGCTAGCGTGAGGAGGCAGGTAGATGCTAGGTGGCTAACGTTAGCCGAAGTGGAATCTTGTAACGATGGTAACAGAATATTCTAGATCAGCGGCTGCCGGTGTGAAGCTGAATAAAACCGCTGTAAATTTTCTAAAGTTCAGCTTTACGTTTGGTTAAATTCCGCTTATAGGAATCACACAGTGGTAGGTTTTTTTTAACGTTTTATTTTTAGCAAGGCAGTCATAGCACCAAACTAGTTCAGGCCAGATGCGCTGGTTGGCTGGTTAACCCAACCGGTTTATTAATATTATTATTTATATTATTCCCTTCACAGGAAATACTAAACATAACTTGAATCATTTGGTAGTTTTTGTGTCAATCCTGATAAGTTAGGGTTTAAAGTTTACTCGTGTTTCAGCATTATTCTTAGTGAAGTAGATTGAAGTCTAAAGCAAATGATTATTGTGTTTGAAGCTGCTCATAACCCAAAGTAAATTTAAAGAATAGAAAAAAAAACTTTTTTCTGTTTCAGTGTTTGCAGACTGACTGGTAATTTTAACAAGTTTAACAAGTTTAGTACAATAAACCTGTTTATTGTACTAAACAGGTTAAGGGATGCATTTCAAGTGATGTTTATGTTTTGTTTTTTTTTTCCTACAGATCCACCTCACTTGGTAAAAATGGCAGACACCAACCAACAAAACCCTCCTCCCCAGCTGGGGCCTGCGGTAAGTTAGCTGTTATAACCTCTTCCAGCTAAGATAGGTGTCCATGTAACATATTTCTCTGTTTGATAAGCACCGGGGTATTGAGCAGCATTTAGTTTGAGCCTTTTATCAAAGAACAAAGGGTGAGGATTTGCTCAGTTTGATAAAAGAAAAAGCCACACAACTGTGTTTTGTCAGTCTGAGCTTATGCTGATAAGCAAAGGCCACAACTGCAAAGTCACTAAATAACTTTCTGAAAGAACTGCTCATAGAAAAACAAATTAAAATCTCAACCTGACGGCTAAATTGCACTAAAAGACGCCTTTTGTGGGAGGGATTCCCCTTCAGATGTTGAAAACTTATCACTGGGTTACAAAAGTAATTTACAAGCTTTAATACATGTAGAAACAGGGAACTAAAGGAAACTAGTCATGCTTTGACAGTTTTACTTTTTATTTTGAAACAGTTCAGGTAGTATCTCTCTGGGCTATGACTTTTGGCGGCTCGTTGGGAAATGAGACTCCTCAGGTGTCCCAAAACGTTCACGGGTTGTTCTCAGTTTCCTTACGCGAGTCGCAGAGGCGTGCGGTCTTGACGCTTGAGTTTTAAACACGTTCAGAAAAATTCTGCGACAAATTTCGTCTCAAAATAATCACACAGTCGTCGCGGATGTCTCTAACCCATCTCGAGAGCCAGAGCTTTATTTTGACACCTGCACAGGAGCTCACTCTGACAAAGGACATTCACGTTAATGCTGAGGCCTTAAAACCTCATAAATGATCAATATTATCATTTAAAACCGGTCTATGCTCATTACAAAAGTGTACTCCAGCAGAATAAATCTTAAATGTGGGAGCAGCTGCCGAGGTGAGCAACAAAATATTGTGCACGGCCTAGAATACAGTTTGCAAGCTGTACTCATGATAATAAACCGTGATTTTTAAAAGTTGCTTGCTCAAATCATGGCTGGACGGCTTGCAACAGAAACTTTACCTTTTTTTTTTTTTTTTTTTCACTTTTTGAGTCTTTAACCATTTCAGCCCTGTGAGATCCCACTGTTAGGATATCAAGTCATTTCTCTTGTTTGCTTGTTTTCACTGACAAATTTAGTTGTAATGTTTGCATGTATCCACCTGTTAGAAATAACTAGGTTCAACAGTTAATATGTGTTTGTTCTTTTCTATAAATATTTCCCTTTTTTTTGTTCCTCAGCAATTTTTAATGAGCAACAAGCTGGAAACAGCAATGTGGCTGTCACGTCTCTTCACTGTCTACTGCTCTGTCATGTTTATTCTGCCAATCTTGGGGTGAGTTTATACAGTTTGTATAACATGCTATTATTAGTTTGATAGTTAATCCCTCATAATTGCATGTTTAAATATGTCCCTTTTTTGTGTTTCAGACCTCACGCAGCAGCTAACTTCTATCAGCGAGCCTTGTTAGCCAACGCTCTCACCAGCGCGCTTCGCCTCCACCAGAGGCTTCCTCGCTTTCAGCTGAGCAGAGCGTTCCTGACTCAGGCTCTGCAAGAAGACAGCTGCCATTACCTGCTCTACTCTCTGATCCTTGTCAACTCCTACCCCATCACAAGTATCCTTTCACCCCGAACACGTTCTGCACGGGAACTTCTTAAATGCTAGTTCGTCATTCGTTAGAACTGTTTAACACAACGTGTGTTTCCTTCTCCCTTTATTAATGTTTTACTGCTGTTCCTCACTTTAAATTCTGTAATTATTCAGGTTTTCTTCAAGGATTTCTCAGCTAAAGCCGTAATATTAACACGTTACAAAGGTCTTACCTGTAAAACACATAGTTTTGATGCACGACTCTTAATTTTGTTCCGTTTATTTATTAGTTTTGTGTTAAGTGCTTTTAGTTTTTCCTTAACATTGTGTCCAGTGAGCATCTTCCCAGTTTTCCTGTTTTCCTTGCTTCATGCGACTACATACACAAAGAAAGTTCTTGATGTGAGTAAGAATCATAAATTATCTGGTGGCTTTTTAAATTTTATTTATTGAGCTGTATGTCTGAAAACAGTTAGCTAATAATGATCAGTTAGCTAATAATCACTAGCAGCAGCTAAATGGAGTTTTAATTATGACAAATTTGACTGAAAAGTTAAATATAGCTAATAAATACTAACTTGATTTGTTTTCATTCAACATATTCTCTGTGACCTGACGGAAAACATTATTGTTCAGCAGGTTTGTAGTAAAATTGCTTTATTTTTTTCAGTCAATGGGCCCCAACAGCCTGATGTTTGTAAGGAACCTCCTGGACCGAATAACAACCAATCAGCAGAACATCCTGAAGTTTATCGCTTGTAACGAGATCTTCTTGATGCCAGCTACTGTTTTCATGCTCTTCAGGTATGTTTACTGTTGATTTTATTACACAATGCAGATTCATATGCTTTTTATTCCAATGACAAAATACAAACATGTATAGTATTTTTGAAACGGCTCAGCAAACATTTACGTCTAATCAACAGTGGCCAGGGAAGCTTGTTGCTGCCTTTTATTTACTACCGATTCCTAACTCTCCGCTACACATCCAGAAGAAACCCATACTGCCGGTGAGTTGATGAATAAAATAATATTCTAACAAAATACTTGGGCGGTAATATACAGAACAATATGTATAATACATAAGTAAACTCAGTTTATAGGATTTTTTGTTTTGTTTGTAGTTGAAGAAATATTTTTTTATCCTGATGCAGTGTCAGTTCATAAGATCTGTTTAAAGAAATGTTTGTACCGTCTTTATGAGCATCATGCAGATAATAATTGTTTCTGTTCTGATGCAAAATCTCACTGTTGTCTAAAGTAATAGTAGCAAAAAAAAACAACCTGCTCGCTTTTTTTATGGTGATGTTTGAGCAACATTATAACCACATGCTAATAAATTGTTATAAAATGACAAACTTAATGTTTTCTTACCATCTCAGCACCTTGTTCTACGAGTTAAGAATTCTTCTGGAGCACTTCATCATGAAGCCTGCCTGTCCTGCTTTTTTGAGGAGAATGTGCCTCAGCAGTATCGCCTTCATCAGCCGCCTCGCCCCCACAGGGGTCTGATTACGCTGTGAAAAAGGGGGAGTTTTTGTATGGTTTTTTTTTTCCGTTTTTATTTTTAAGCCAATTAAGATGTGACTTAAGACTACGATGGGGGACAGACTTTGCCATCGATGGAAGAAACCTTTTGAATGTCACCTTTACAGTCTGAGCTTCATTTTTTCTGTATATTTTGAAGACAAACTGGTAAAGCACTGAAGTCTCATAGTGATATTTGTTTTTCTTACTGTGACCCGCTTCAAACGGCGGGCATCCTTTCACTTCTTTACGTTCACTAAATGGAGCACTGCAGATATCGGCTGCCCTGTAACGACTGTTTTTATTTCTTTTATGTCATTATTTATTCATAAAAATGTTTATTCTGTAATGAACCAATAACATTTTGAGATTAACTTAATGAAAATGTGCTAATACATGATGATGCTTTTTTTTAAAAGTGCGTAGTTTTGTTTGCAGCATCTTATAATTTGTCTGAATGCCTAACTTTCAATGTTTTATATCTATATCATCACTAGCTCTTTGAACAGCAAACATAAATATGTAGCTATGTTGTCAAATGGATGTTGAGATGAGAAAATAACTGCTGTGTTTTAAGGTACCAGACATTTTGTTGTAGGATTTGCATTTAAAATGATTATTTTAAAGCATGTCATCCCTTTGAATGCTTCATGGCATTGTGTCACTTTTAAGGCAGCTTTGATTGTTTTTCAATCATGTTGCAATAGGTTTCTCCTAAATGCCTGTTTTGGTTTTGTCTCCTCCATGTCTAACATGCTTATTTACCTATAGAAACAACGTTTTTATGAGAAGAATAAAGTTCTCTTACAAAAAAGAAAATGTTCAAGATTTCTTATGTTATTGATATCTTATAATTTTAGTTATTGCCTGAATCAACAAATCCTTATAAAATGAATTTTGTATGCTGCAGTTTATTTTTATTCTTATAAGCAGTGTGTATTTTACTACATATATTGTAACATTCAAATGTAGTTCTGTTTTACTCTTAATTTTTCATTAGATGCGTTTATTTGTCATGTTAAAATGATATTTAACTAGTCCGAAATATCAAGTATTAGTTTGAAGCTGCAGCCAATCAGTTTGCGCCTTCAATATTTGCTGGCTCACGCTCAGCCAATGGAGTCGCAGCTTGTAACGTAATGCTATGTTGCCATAGCAACGTCAACTCGTTCAGCACAGCAGAAGCGTTGGATACTTTACGGCTAATCTGACCGTTAAATAAGCGTTCACCTGCGCTCCGTCACGCGCAGATAGCGGCTTGTTCTGGCTGTTCTTACTGGAGCCGGGTGAAAATGACTTCCGCTCGTCGAAGAAGAAGACAGCTGGCCGGTGATTTAATCGTGTTAGCCCACGTTAGCACGTTCTGCTAATCTCCTTGCTTGACAATAATCCCAGTCTCAAATGGCATTTTTGTTGTTCTGCAACTTTGCCTGATATGTATATTTAATTGGCTTTAAAGGGAACTGGTTATTCTCCTAATTGTGCGACCAGAAAACCTACCCGGAAGATTTTCTTTATTTAAAAATAAACATTATTAAAGAAGGAAGATGGAGATCCACCTCAACAGAGTTGACTATATTCAGGTAACCCGAACAGAAGCCGCTGCTTTAAAAGTCTTGCTCTTTTTAAAGTTATATTTATTTCGTTTTTATTTATTTTTACATTTGCAGTTGCACAGAATTTGATTCAGACTGTAGTTTGTATCTTTTCTGTTTCTTCCTCCCAGGTTGGTGTGACATCCCAGAAAACTATGAGGCTACTTCCAGCAGTGGGAAAAAAGGCCACTCAGAAGGTGTTCTCTGTTCCTCTGTCTGTCTGTTAGCAAAATATCTCATGAACCATGGGACATGTTTTAATGAAACTCTCAGAGTAATCACTGGAAATACATCTGCAGCAGATTAACCTTTAGAGTCAGCCCAATGCAAGATGGCTGTTGCAGTTAAACCAACACTAGAAATTGAGGTAAAGTTGGATGTGGCAGCAGCTGGGAGTCATCCTCAACACACACATTACCGCATCTTGCAAAGTCTTTCCATATAGTATGATCTCACACATAACCACATTCTCAAGATTTGACTAAAACAACTAAAACTCTGTTCCTTCTTATAATTAGGATGATCTAAGTTTAAAACATGGCATCGACATCGTCATTTCTTATCCTGTCTCAGTCTGTTTTCCTAAAACTCCTCTTTAGAGTTGCGGATGTGTCTTGTGACCACATTTAAGGCATTTTACTGATTCATCTTACCTGTCAATTGAGGGAATATGGAGAATGTGGTGGTGTTGTAGTCAGTAATATCCCTAAAATCATCCACCATGTTTTGTCTTTGTTGGTGAAACTAGTTAAACTGGGTTTGGGTGTTGGTCCTTCTGTATTTCAGGTCGCTATAGCTGATCACGATGGCATACTTATGTGTTTTGGGATGAAGAAAGGGGAAGCAGTGGTGAGTTTAGATTTTTCTCTCACTGTATAGCTGATATAGAATCTTCTGCAGTGTGAAGATGTCTGACTTTCTTTTTCAGCCTGTATTTAAAACACTCCCAGGGCCAAAAGTAGCCAGAATGGACCTTGGAGGTGCCGTGGGAACTCCTCAGGAGAAGATCTTTGTCTGTTCTGGTTCTCAGGTCCGAGGATTCACCAAGAAAGGCAAACAGTTCCTCACCTTTGACGCCAACCTCACTGAGAGCATTAACGCCATGTAGGAACAACTTCCCCTCATTTCTTACTCGGTTGATTTATTTTGCTTTGTGACTTGCCTTACCGAGTGATGCTGGCAATGTCCTTTCCAGGCACGTCTCAGGCGCTGATCTTTTTGTGTGCGCAAGTTACATCTACAACCACTACTGTGACTGCAAGGATCAGGATTACTTCCTGTCTGGAGACAAAATTAACGACATTACATGTTTATCCTCGGAGAAGCTCTCATGCCTCACGCCAGTCTTGGCTTGCCAAGATCGAGTTCTTAGAGTCTTGCAGGTAGACCAAAACTCATATCTTCTGTTACGCCTCAAACAGTCTCAGACTTTCTTCCAGTGACGTATTTCACTCTGATTGTAGGGATCTGAACTTGCCTATGACATTGAAGTTCCCGGCCCTCCATCTGTGTTGGAGCTATTTAATAAAGATGGAGGCAAGTCTGTTTGTCAGTTTGTGGCGTTCTATAAAAAATACAACTTGAAACTGCTTTGTTTCAATAAGATCTAACATAATATGGGTGATTTATTTTTTTTCTTCAGGGGATGAAGTCCTTTATGGAACCACAGATGGAAAAATTGGATTAATTCAGATTGGTGACAGCTCAGCTGTGACTAAGTGGGAGATCGACAATGACAAGAAGAAAGGAGGTAGAGCTAAAGTACTGCTGTGTATTTTAGCCAATAAGTTGGTTTGCAAAACATTTTACAAATTCACTAAGGAGATCTTTGAATCCTCTTACATCGAAGAACCTTCTTTTTAATATGGACTGTGTGCAGTTTGTGTTTGTTAACCTCTCTCTCCGTCCAGCAGGGATTCTTTGTGTTGACACGTACGACATCATCGGAGATGGAGTGAGTGACATCTTGGTGGGCAGGGACGATGGAACAGTTGAGATCTTTAGCTTTGATAGTTCCAATGAGCCTACATTACGCTTTGAGCATGTAAGTTTTTGCCTGGTAAAAAGTAAAAATGAAATGATGAAACTGTTAAAATTATGCCCGGTCATAGCTTAAGCTTTTATTTGTTTGTTTTTTAGCAAAACATTTATCCAACCCTATGTGGCTCCTCGTACATTGATTTTATTATTGCTCAAAGGTGTTTGTGTGTATACTTGTCTGTACAAAATATGGACGGGTTTCAATGAAACGGTCAAGAAGTAATCACTGGCTGTACATCTACAACTGATTAACTTTTGAAGTCACCTTAGTTTAAGATGGCTGTCCCAGCTAATTGACGTCTCTCTACACAAAAATGACTATAGCTCACTGAGGTACAGTGTATTTGTTGTGGTTGTAGCTGACAGTCACAGCACTAATAGATCATATTAGATCATGCATAAAGGTTTGACCAGAACTTCTACAGCTCAGTCTGAGAGAAACTGTGCGTCTAACGTGCGCTAATTGCAGTTTGCTCGTCAACTGAGTCTTTCTCGGTCAGAAGGATAGGCCAACTCCAAGGCTGCAGTTTAGAAGGTTTATTGAGGAGGAAATAATAGCAGGTACATGGGAGATGATGAGGGTACAGATGCAGATATGGATGTTTATGTGTGTAAGTGTGGGTGTGTGTTACATCATAAGGACACACACAGCATTCATACACGTGATCTTAGCAAAGGATTGACAGTGGATAACAATTCCTGCATAGATGCTGCTCTTACGGCACTGCACCACACAGAAAAATAACTCGCTAACCTACGAGTGAGCGCAACTACAAACAGGTGCATCATGGGTAATGTAGTGCTAAACCAGTCATTTTTCAACATAACTGTATCTCAATCTGAAACAGGTCAAAAGGCAGCAGATGATATGCATTCCTTTAAGGAACGCAAGACTTAATATTTTATCTTTTACTTTAACTCCAGAGCAACTTAAACTCTTCACTTTTCAGTTTTTACATCAATCTGTACAGTCACTAACAGTTTAAAATACTTCTCTATCATCACATCATTTGGACAAACCATATTTATGCTCTTTTTATTATAAACAATTTAATGTTTGGATGATAGAACATTGTGTTAATTACATTTCATCTACCAGCACAATATCTTTTTGTTCTTTTAAATTAGAAGGTTGGGCATTTTTCCAAACATTAGATCATATTTCATATGCCGAGCCTAAATGTCTGTTGTTCGTATTAACAAAAGGTGACACGCTAATGTTTGTTTGTTCCAGGTGCTGTCAGAGAGCGTGACCTCCATCCAGGGTGGCTGTGTGGGGAAAGAGTCTTATGATGAGATTTTGACTGCCACATATACAGGTTAGAGGAGATGCTTTTTCAGTCAGTGTGGTGAGTGTGCCCACTGTCATTTTCTACAGAAATAAAAAACAGGCTTTATTGTTCTGTTATTTTGCTGTACCATCTTTTGATTAGAGATCTAATCTGTTAAACTGTTCATAATAAGTGAAGTTGGTGTCAAAAACGATTTAAATCTGGTTAACTCTTCCAGGATGGGTCACTGGTTTAACCACCGATCCCCAGAAGGCTGAGGCTGGTCCAGGGGACGAGGTCAAGATGAGCAAAGAGACACAGTCCAAAATAGAGTCCCTCAGGTATCAGAGCTACTTTGAGCCTCTTCTGCAGTTTGTGGGATTTAAAAACAACATCATGTTGTTCCCTCTCAGGGCGGAGCTGGAGCAGCTTCAGGTTAAAGTCCTGCAGGGTCGTGAGCAGTACCAGCAGACGTCTCAGTCAAGCACAGCTGTCTCTGCTGTCCCCGTCTTTAGCATCAATGACAAGTTCACCCTAAGCCAGGACGATGCCAGCTACAGCCTCACGCTGGAGGTGCAGACTGCCATCGACAACCTGTTGCTCCAGGTACACCAAGCAGACAAGCCCTGCTGACACAACACAATAATATCCTTGAATTTTTAAATTAAGCACACGTTTTAATCCCTTTTTTCCAGATTTAAACATACAGCATAGAATTTTAATTAATTGTTTTTATTTTTTGCACAGAGTGACGTCCCTATAGACCTGCTGGATGTAGATAAGAACTCGGCTGTTGTCAGTTTCAGTGAATGCGACTCAGAGGTGGGCTCCATAAACTGTCTGTTCAGAGGGCTAACATTATGTACAAATAAAGCCTCAAACCTGCATTTATTCCCAGAGGTCTGACTCTGGTTCTGTTTCCAACAGCCTAATGGGAACTTCCTGCTGGCCACGTACAGATGTCAGGCCAACACTACCAGACTTGAACTTAAGGTAACCAGTAAACCTAACTCTGCCATGTGTGTTCCTTTAATGGTATGCAGTTTTACTTAAACAAATAAAACCACAATAACAGAAGGCCAAGTTTTGTAAACATATGTATTTTTCTTTCTCCATCAATATGAAAAGAGAAGCCTTTATGCAGGTTTACATGGATGCTCAATTAAAAATAGTTACCAGATCTGCTTGTTTAAACTACAGCTCATATAATCTGCAGCAGACTAACATGTTTCCTCCACGATCAAATGTTTTCCTAGGTGAGATCCATCGAGGGCCAGTATGGGACCCTGCAGGCTTACGTTACCCCCAGACTGCAGCCCAAGACCTGCCAGGTTCGACAGTATCAGATCAAACCGTTATCCCTCCACCAGCGGATGCACAGCATCGATCCAGACAGGTAGAGATTACAGTTAAACAATAAATAAATCAAATTCAGACTGAGTGTATTTTTAAAAATGTAATTATAGGTTACAGGACAATTTTGAATGCTGAAACACAGTAACAGCTGTCGAAACAGAAATGTCCATTTACCATAACATAACATACCATTTATTTAAAGGTGATTGTCACAACAAAAATGAACAGTGCAGCATAAACTTGAACATAAATGTCATTTAAGATACTCAGTTGATCCGCTGCTTTCCTTAGACTAAAATCTTTAATTTTGAAATTTCTGTTATTTGCTCCTAATGATTTGTTTTAAAGATCAGAGTTGAAGGTAAAACAGTAATGTTAAACTAGTGACAGCTGCTGTTGTTCTTTTAATTACCTGTTACTGGATCTCCTGTTTCAGGCCCATGAATAAGCTCAGTTTGGTGGGACAGTTAAGTTTCGCAGAGATCCACTCCTGGGTGGTCTTCTGTTTGCCGGAGGTGCCTGAGAAAACACCAGCGGGAGACAGCGTCACTTTCTACTTCCACAACACGTTCCTGGGCACACAGCTCGAAGCCACCTACTGGTAAATGCAGGCACACAGTAAAACAAACTTTATACACTTTCAGTTTATTAATGCTGCTGATAAGTTCTATAAATAAATTAATCGCATCTCGTTTGAAGTGACAGCTTTCTTGTTAGGGCCACATTTCCTGTCAGTCAGCCAGAAGCAACACCTCATTTAAGTCTGCAAGTTCTTCCTTTTTATCGGTCCTTTAAATTGGTGTTTTAATTAATTAAATTACAGCATTTATTATGTTTTGCCAATTCAGAATGACGAGCTGTTAAAGCCAAGAGTCCTGTGTCAACATAAAAGTTAACTGAACGTCCTCTTAAAATACTTACATACTTCATTTGAACTTGCTAACTTGGCTTCATCTTAAAACTAATTAGTATTAATGTGTCTGAATTTTTAATTTCAGCAAGGGGGAGGGCCACTTCAAGTCTGACAACATTTCTACCATCTCTATACTGAGCGACGTTCTCTCCAAAGAAGCTACTAAAAAGAAAATCAATGTAAACATGTCATATGGTAGGTTCACTGTTTTCTAATGCAGTCTGACCTGATATGTATTTTGCAGTAATGTAAAAAAATAAATCACATGTTTATTAATGTTCCAGATATTAATGATGAGTCTGTGAGCCACACACTCAGGATGATCCACCCAAAGCTAGAGTACCAGCTGCTGCTGGCTAGAAAAGTTCAGCTTGTCGATGCTCTTAAAGTAAGTTTATGATGTTTCAAAGCACTCTGCCTCTGTTTATTCACCATCATGTTCTCTCTGGTTCACAGGAGCTTCAGGTTCACGAGGGGAACGCCGATTTCCTCATCCCAGAGTATCGCAGCATCTTGGATGAATCTGCTAATCTTCTGGAAGAGTACAAAAAGCAGCCAGCACACCTTGAAAGGCTTTATGGTACAGTTTAGTAATCTGATTTGTCTGACTGAATATTGTTGTTATTGAGTTTTTCGGCTAGCAGTGACTTATAGTTTTCTGTGTATTTGTCGTCCCTGCAGGAATGATCACCGATCTCTTCATTGACAAATTCAAGTTCAAGGGCCAGAATGTGAAAACGAAGGTGTCTTCATTGTTGGAAATACTCGATAATTATGACTTAAATTCACTGTTGGACTTTTTCAACGACCCATGATAACAGATGGATTATGATTTATCTCTGTGCTGGTTTTGTGGTCCAATCCCAGCATCTTTATGCCATGGTAGATACCCTTTGTATCAATGTTGTGTTATATTTAGATTCTATTTATACTTTATTACAGTGCAGAATAATAAAATATTTATATTTGATAATGTTTAAAATTGTTGTGCAGATAGTTAGCAGAAAAATGCAAGTTTCTCTTTTTTATTTGAAGTTAATTTGAGGTAAATGACTGAAGCCGCATGAATATGTTGTTTTACTGATGTATGAAACAGAGACAGTTCTAGTGTATTTGACAAATGTTCAGTAATTAGTCTGGAAATATCACATCTTTTTGAATAAAATATTACTTCTGCAGTAATCTGACTGATCTAATTATAAGAGAACTCCCATGTCAGTTTTCATTTACAGGGTTAAATAAAAATGTACAAAATCTTTCCTTTAATTTTACTTCACTTTCAACATGTTCAAGAGGAGACTATGGTTCTTACCACATTGTTACTTCTACTTGGACAGTTAGGATGTACTTTTAAGTCTTACATAAAGTTTAAAATCTCATCCAAACATCGCTGATTAAAAATATTCATGGTAACCTCAACCAGACTTAAAAAAAATAATAATAAGCCATCTAAACTTAAGCATTGTAGAATAATTAAATAGACTATCATAATAAGCAGTTTTACTTTTAACTTTCTGGGCATATTTTGCCATTTGAAGAAACTTACTTAAGTAAACTTTTTACTTTTACAAAACGTAAGTATTTTATGGGACCTGCAAATGGCATCTACAACAAAACAAGAAAAGTTTTTTTAAATTATGTGAATATATTAAATCTGTTTAAACTCAAATCAAACTACCTAAAGTACAAGGAAAACGTCTGAATTTTACGGTAAAATATTATTATCATGAATTAGAACAACTTAAAATGATTGTATTGTCTGCGTTAATGTTGTTACTCCCATTTAACGTCTGTCTTTAACGTGATCTTTGTTCAAACCGGTTTTGAATTTGCAATTATTGTAATATTGCCCTGCCTCGGCTCCCGTACATACATGACGTCAGTGGCTGTGCGGTCCGTGATTGGTTGGTTTCAATCGTCGCGGGCTACTTGAACTGAGAAGCTACATCGCTTTATGTTTCTGCATAAATGGATCGAGGATAGCTCCTTATCTGAGCAGGTTGGTACTAAATTCGGAACTTTTTAAAAGGATCGTGAATTAGTTTCCACCTCTTCGTTTTAACCAACCTGCTGCCAAATGTGCACGTCTTGTTTTTGTTTGTTTTAGCGCGGCAGTTCCGTGTATTGTTGCCATCTCAACAGTTTATTTTGGATTGTGATTGTTTCGTCCAACAGCTAAAAGCTTACCTCCATACTGCTCAACCGCCATCTTTTGTCAGCTAAACTCATTTTTTTACGAGAACGAGCATAGAGGTTGGAGTATTTTTGTGTTAAGCGAGGATCAGAAGTTTTTGTTTCAGAGGGAAGGTAATAAGAATTAAAAAAACATGTCGGGAGCTACCAGACAAGGAAGCGCGGCCGCTAGTGAGTTTCCCAACCAGGAGAACATGCTCTCCAGGCTCAGAGGCTCACTGAAAACCCGAGCTGCAGAAAACCAGGAAAACCTCCCACCGAAACAAGCCTCCAACAGAACCGTGCTGGGAGCCCTGCAGAACCACCACCAGCGGAGCAAGGCGCAGAACCAGCGCGGCCCGAAGCAGGTAACGATGCTAACACGGTGAGCCTAGCCGGGGCTAACACCTGGAGGTGGGCTGTTAGTCCTGCAGACCTCGAGCTACCACTTTCATGATCGCATCTGGGCTAAACACTTCACGAATTACCTCCTTTAATGTTTTAAATATTGCTCTGTTTGCAAAGGTTTCACCGGCTGTCCGCCATTTTATTGTCGCCTAATGCAGCGCTGTAGTTCTTGTGTTTAAAACTACAAATGTGAATCTGGAGAACCTCCCGCCATCATTTTCTGCAGTATCAGTATTTTATTAAACCAGTCTGATTTATTGAGCAAATATTAGTACTATGAATCGGTTAGAACCCACTTTTCCCAGTATGCTTAATTTTTATTTGTACAGTACTGCTTGCAATATTGCTTTCCACACTGATTGGTAGTTCTGAAACTTTCCATATCTATATATTGCTCAACGATTGACTAACTGGTAAGTTTCTGTATCTGAAATTTACTCTTCCCCCTTTTTAGGATGCATCGCAACCCTTGGCTTGTAAAAATGACGACTTTAGCAAAAGTTGCTTTGATAAGCCATCTACCAAGCAGCCGGCCTTCCGGATCCATGTGGATGAGCCTGATGGCGCCTGCCCCAAGAAGCAAGTGGTTGAAGGGAGCAAAGCAAAGCCCACGGTGGAAGACTCTCCCCTGGCCGTCAGCAATGCGGTGACCCAGCTCCGACAGCCGCTGGCCAACATCGACGTCCCATCAGTGATGGATGTCAGCTTCGGTGGGTCATTTTTCTTTCTCTCATTCTGTCCAGTCTTATCGTCATGTCATTTTGGCCTTAACAACAGTAAACTTTCTTTGTACAGATTCTCCCATGGACATGTCTGTGATTGAAGTGGAGGAAAAACCTTCCACTGTGAGTGGCGTTCCAGAATACGCTGCTGAAATCCACACGTACCTGAGGGAAATGGAGGTGAGAAACTGCTTTTGTTTTTTATTTAACCTATATGAGCTTTTAATTTGTATTAGTTTAACTTATTTTAATTTTGTGTAGGTGAAAACCAGGCCTAAAGCAGGCTACATGAAGAAGCAACACGACATCACAAACAGTATGAGGGCCATCCTGGTAGACTGGCTGGTTGAGGTTGGAGAAGAATACAAGCTCCAAAACGAGACTCTTTATCTGGCTGTTAACTACATCGACCGCTTCCTGTCCTCGATGTCAGTCTTAAGGGGCAAACTTCAACTTGTGGGAACTGCTGCCATGCTGCTGGCTTCGTACGTACCTGCTGTATAGTCACTGTAACTTTAAAAATGTCACCGTTTTAAATGTTAATGTTCACCTGCAGAAAATTTGAAGAGATCTACCCTCCTGAGGTGGCAGAGTTTGTCTACATCACAGATGACACCTACACAAAGAAGCAAGTGTTAAAAATGGAGCATTTGGTGCTGAAGGTGCTTTCCTTTGACATGGCTGCTCCAACAATAAACCAGTTTCTCACGCTGTACTTCTGCCATCATTCTGTTGCCAAACGGGTGGAGAGCTTGGCGATGGTGAGTGTGAGCCAGTTCAGATGTGACATCTGCAAATGTCTGCTTAATGGAGTGTTTTTAATCATTTGTACAAGTGTATGCAAGTATCGAAATTATCAGGAGTACTTTGGTGATTTCCCTCTTGCATAATACAGACACTACATGTTTGTTTTTTTTGTCCTGTAGTACCTTGGGGAGCTAAGTTTAGTTGATTCAGATCCATTCTTGAAATACCTACCGTCAGAGACGGCAGCTGCTGCCTACATCCTGGCCAACAACACAGTGACTGGAGGCTCATGGGTATGTTTTCAGTCATGATTAGAGGCTTTTTAAAAAAATATAAATCCTTGAGTGGAGTCATTCTGGGTTTCTTCTCCCTTCAGCCCAAGTCCTTGGTGGAGGAGACTGGCTACACGCTGGAGGATCTGATGCCATGCATCGAGGAGCTTCACCGAATGTACCTCAGCGCTGGGCAGCACGCCCAGCAGTCTGTCCGGGAGAAGTATAAGGGCTCAAAGTAAGTTCATATGGTTGTGCTTTATTTATTTTTCTTTTCTCAAGCAGTGTTGCTTAAGTTGCTTTCTTTTCCAGGTACCATGAAGTTTCCTGCATCAATGCACCAGCCAAACTGCTGCTGAAGTGACTCTAACCCTCCTGTCTCCCTGTTTAACAAGCATGTGTATGCCTTTTTTGTAGGTTTTTTGTTTTTTTTATAAATGATGTGCCACCATTTTAAATGTCCTGCTCTTTTTGGAGTAGTGCCATTGATACAAGGTTTTATTTTTTTATGTAAATCCTAAATCCCAGTGTTTGTGCCAGACAAGTTGATGGCTAATCAAGCAGTTTTCATAGATTTAACTTTTAATCAGATGAGATGCAGAGGTCTTACACCACTCTGGAAATGCTGCTTTGATCCACAGCATCAAACTCTAAGACCTGTGATTGTACCACGATCTGAGGCTACGGCAGCCATGGAATGCTAATCGAAGCATGTTTGTGTCATCCTGTCTCATTACACCGAAGCCTTGGAACACGACGGCTTCTATTGGGCATCTTCTGCTTTGTAAAATATGGCACTTGTAAATAAAATGACTTTTAAAAGTTTAAAAACTCAATTTCTGCATCTTTATCACCACGGTGAACTCATGGGGGCAGCAGAGGACACGTGTTTGTCTTGAGACTGTTTCAGATGTTGGCTGGTAAACAGAACCTCCAGATTTTTAGCTTTCTATTTAAGAAAGGTGTCAAAATTAATTAATGTAAAATACCTTATCAGTTTTTCTACAAAGATGTTAAAACGATGGATAATTATGCATCCATGAATGAAAATGCTTTGACTTTATCAGCAGACACCTCAGTTTTTGTAGGAAACTCTAGTCTATAAAACCAATGGGGTTTTTAACATTTTAATAGAAGCACAAAATTTCACATTAGGTTTTAACTCTTCGCCTGTGGCAGTTTAAATGGCCTATACAGCAAAGCCTACAAAAGGGGAACATGATTAGGCTTTTTTTTTTTTTTTTTTCCTTCATCAGTGACTTTTTTTTTCTCTGAAAGTAAGCTGAGGGCAGCCAATGGTGTCGACAGCACCTCACTCTCTCCCCTCATGATAAATGGGGAGGCTGGCTTTATGCGAGCCGTCTGATGGAGGGGAAGCGGAGCCCAGCTGCAGAGAGGATTTTTATCTCGCAAGAATGGACCGTTCAGCTGCTGCGCGCACATCCTCAACAGGTTTGCTTCACTGAGGGTACACTCTTTGTGACTAACTGGGATTAAACAATGGATTTCCTTCAACATGGCCAAACCAGCTGGATACTCTGAATCATGGCTCCATCACTACAGGAACAAAACCTGAGGAGATCAAAGTGTGGCCAAAGAGCAGTTTTTGGAGGTGGAAAAGGCAGGTCGTCTGCCTGAAACAAATGCCTGCTCCCAAAAAATTTCTGGTGGCATCCACCTCGCTGCCCCTGGCTCTGGGCTGGGGTTGGAACCTGAGCTTGTACGTGGGGATGCTCTTTGGGCTCATGCTGCTCATGATGCTGCTTCTCTGGATGCTTTTTAAACAGCTGAGGAACTCGGTGGGGAAAACAATGCTGCAACCTGCTCGCTCTTTCAGGCAGCCTTGCTCTGACCAGAGGTTGCAGCGTGTGTTGTGAAAAGAGGACAAATCGGCCAAAATGCGACCAGGACTGGGACTTTTGGAGTGCTGGAAGGTGCCTTTGCATAATTGTTTTGGAAACTGGTCTCAAATGCTTCACAGAACAATAAAAATGTTCTTGTTTATAAGAACCTTTCTTTGTCTTTAGCAGCCCGTGTGTTTTCTAAAGCATATTCGGAAACGGAAAGTAATATCCATGTGCTTTAAAGTAATTAAAAAATACAGTTAACCTTGTGCAACAGCTATTTCTTTTCATCTCAAGTGAATTTACCGTGCAAAGTTCAAAACATCTTAAATTGCCGAGTAAAAGCACAGACTGGGATTAAATCTGCATCCTGATTCATGGTGATTAAAGTGATGTATTCAGGAGGGCAATTTGCACTCCTCTCATCTTATTGGTGAAATGCCAGGAGGATATCTGCCAATGAAATAAATAAAAGGAGCTGTCACTAGCTTTCTCAATTCCTACATTCATGTCAGAAGACGGAGTAAATGGGCCCCTTATGGGAAACATTTAATATCAACATCAATTTAATGCTGTTTAATCTTTGTCTGTAGGATACATGGCTGCAGAACTGCACACAGGTGGGGCGACTGAAAACATCTACTTCAGAGTGGCTCAGGAAATTTAGCTCCTAATGTTATTTCTGTCATTAGTTTTAGGAAGAACTGCGAACCCCGAGGGAAAGTATAAATCTTCTGACAATTTATTTCCTAACAGAACATTTTTTTACACAAGAATTGTGGTTCATTAATGTCTCAGCATTGGTAACGTTTCTCAAATACTAACATGTTTAGATTAAAGTTACTCACTGCAAAATAGTATATGTATATTGATATGCAATTCTGAAATGCAGGTATGCAGTCAATGTAAACAAAGCGCTTTTGTCTGGGTAAATATGCACCAATACATCAAAATTGTGTGACTTTGCCATCCCAAATGGCTCCTCTATGGACATCATCATTGTTGACATATTTTCAGTCACTTTGGCTGTTTCTGTATGTAAACAATGCATGTGTAAATTGGCGGCCATTGCTAAGGGAACCTTTAACTTATTAAGACTAATGAAATCAGTTTTTAACTAATCGTTCTGCTCAAAGATTGACGACTGTGTTATTCTGAAATAATGTCTGAAACAAAAACAGGAAATGTCTGTTAAAGTTGCAACAAATAATCTAGCTCACATAGGCAGACGAGACAGGTGAAGCAATTTTCTCTTCTTGGTATGAAGGCAAAAATAATATTTCCCTAAACATTCGACAATTCCTGTAAACATTTTCCTCTCAAGGATTTTTAATCGTCTTGTCTGGGAACACTTCATCTCAGCTATTTTCACACTAGAGACTCAGAGGAATTTTTCTTCAACAGGTTTATTTTCAGGTTATTTCCAAAATAACAACCGTCTGCTTATCTTCCTCCCTTCAGCAGACCTGCAGATTAAAGATGTACGAGTCCCCCGCCTGCATGTCTTCAGCCTGTTTCCTTCCACAGAAACTCGCTCTCTGACGGTATGAGGTCTCTGTGAGCTGAGCTGCAAGTCTTAAGGTCAGAAATGAGAAACCTCTGAAGGTGTTGGAGGATATTGGAGATAAAACTCCTGTGGGACGTTTAGATCCAGATGGTTAATCAGCCTAACAAATGGCAGTAGCTTTAAATTAACACTAGAAACTCAGATTTGAACACAAACATTTAAAACTGATTCACCTTTAGAGTCAAACAAATTCAACATAGCCACCACAGCCAACCGACCTTAAAAAAATACACCAAAATTGCTATTACTCCTTCAATTTTACAGATATTGACCTCAGATTTGGTGTGGCAGTAGCTGAGAGTCGCTCACATCGTATACTTTGAGTTATAGCAGATAAACCAAAATCTTTGTTTAAAACTTTGGCGTTCAAAGCAGCAAGCAGAGGACATCCCTTTAATTTATGAATATGAACTTAAAAGAAAAGAAAAAAGCTTTGGTGGGTCGAGTAGTGGCTGTGCTTTTGTCCGTAATATTAACTGAAAAAATTAAGGTTTATATCAGAAGGAGATTATTAGCTCCCATATTTCAGTTTTTTTCAAATAGCCTATATGCAACAACAGAATTATAAAACTCCTATAATTCTCCTATAAAACTCCTAAGATTATCCATTATTAGTGGACCCATCTCCTTAAAAACTTTCTGAAGGCTTCCCTGGTTGAGCTGATTATCGAGGTGTTTACATCCCAGATTAATTTAACTTGAGTTAAACTCTTCTTAAAGATCAAGCACTCTCACTGAACAAGTGCCACATCAGACTTGTATAAAAAACTAAAGATTTGGGGTTGAATAAATGAAATCAGAGGCTAAATAAATTAGAATTCAGTAAATTATTAACTTAGCACAACATAAACAATCCCTCCACACTGGGGCAAAAAGGACAACATTTTTAATAAAGTTTGGACAAATTGGGCTTACATTTGTCTCTTGTTTTTCAGCTAATTATTCTAATCCCCTGTTGGCTCTTACTGCTTACAGCAATTAAATGTTTTTAATTAAGAACGCCGTCAGCCTCTTTTCAACAACACATTAAGAATATTTTAGAGAAAAGTCAGAGGACTGACTTCTCCTTAATGTGTTTGTTTGATGCTACAGCTCAAAGCAGCAAACAGACAAAAGGGATTTTTTTTATCATCCTTCGCACTCGAGCCGGGGACATTTATCCATTAGGACTGGAGCAGGTAATATTTGCTGAAATGGAGCTCGGCCTCGGCGCAGAGAAGATGGCAAACAGAGGCAAGGAGTGGCAGCTGGGGAGCCCTTTTGATAGATGACAGAACTTATTGTCTGTCAGTCAGCGCCGGACAAATGGAGCTGTCTGCGCCCAGCTCTGACACCCAGCTGTCCAACGGCGCCGGGCTCGTCAAAACGCTCATTGATTCTGTTCGGATACTGGAACCAGCAGTCAGAAGTTCTCAACGCCTCATGCTTGGATTAGTCAGAACCAAGAAGCTGTTTCTGTCTCATTTAAGATGAGATTGAAAAATTAATTTCAGATTTTGGAAGAAGCTTCTTTTTTTTCACAAGATGAATTCCAAACATTTGCCTTGTGCTGTTTCTTATTCTGTCAGCTATTTTTATTACATGACAATCAGTCTGATCATAATTTATAATTCAAATTTGAATATTTTACTCATAAACCAAAAATAATCTAAAATGTTATCAGAAATTTAACACTTAACGTTGTTAAGACAATACTGTCCATTGCATAAAGATGCCTGAGCAAAAACATGAAAATTACTCTGCTCTTTTTAATTTTTATATAATTTGCTCTGTTAGAAAAACTCTTTACTCATTGTTTGTCAGTAACAGGCTGTCTTGGCAGTGCTGGTTTTTAAGAAATAAATAACAAAAAGCCCACAACTTTACATTTGCTAGAAGTTATCATTTTACTATCATGTCACAATTATTTTCCATGTATTTTATAACTAAAATATTATATTTATTTGTCATTTCTACTGTAACTATACATGTACATGTAACACAGGACACTCAGGTTAAACAGCAGAGCTCTTTATTTGTACTTTTACTCAGACAAATGTACTGAATTACTGAGTTAGAGGCGTTGCCATGGAGACAGGTTTTAGTCTAAACAACAACACAACAATCTTTAACACCCTGCTGTGAATAAATACTCTCAGCTGTAAAAAAAAAAAAAGAAAAATCCATTCAAGGAATGAGGAAGTAAATCTACAATGGTTAGCTTTAGGCTGTGCACAGATATGAGCTCTTTTAGCTCATTTCATTTTAGCTCATCACCTCCAGATGAGCTGCTGCTTCATCAGTAATTTACTGTAAAGCTTCTCCTCCACAACAGGAAGTCTTATCATATCTGCAGAGTGTTGAAGGTTGCTCTAAAATGAACAAAACCTTTGCTGAAAAAAAGGTAAAACTCTCAAAACCCCTGCAAAAAAAAAAAAAAAACTAAAATAAGCAAAACAGTAGCTAAAAGCTAACATTAGCAAAACTTTGGCTGAAAGCTAAATTTATCAAAACTAAATTTAGTAAAGCTGTAGCTAAAAGATGCAAAACAGTAGTTAAAAGCTTAATTCAGCAAAACCATAACTTAAAGCTACAATAAGCAAATCAGTGGATAAAAACTAAAATTAGTCAAATATTAGCTAAAGCTCAAAGAATCATAAGAAGGAAAACACAGAGCCTGAAGTAAACTTTTTTGAAGTAATTGAAAAGATGTAAATGTATTTCCATGGAGAGAATATTTGTAAATGAAGTTAAACATTTTAAAAAATGTATAAAAGTTACAATGTTTTGGTTTCTGAGTCGTTAAAATGTCACAAAGTATGAGGAAGTTGATTGATTGCAAAAACAGTACAAGACATTATGAACAGGAAAGTTCGTAGCTAAATACTGTCTGCATTTTGTTTTTCTATTACGAAAAACAAATAAAATAAACTGTAATCTAAAGAGAGGTTAATTCTTGTTCAGTTAGATTATCTCGGTGTTTAAATACAGGAAAGTACACAAATATTTAAAGCATGACTTTGTTTCTGTTTGCAATAAAGGAAAGACATTTTGGGAAGAAATTACACATATTATTCCTGTACTTCAAATAAAGCTTAATTAAAATCCTAATCTCACACAAAATCAGTTTATGATTTACCCAGAGTGCAGTTCCTTATCTGATCATCTTGCACAGTTTTGACTCTGGAGACTAGAAGCTTCTGAATTACACAAAAACCCTCAATATAATCTGATATGTTTGTTATTAGCTGCTGTACGCTTGTTTATTGCGAATAAAGGAAATTGGCTCCGTGTCAGTCTGGGAGTCTGTGAAATGAAACAATGAGCTTCTGTTACCGGCTCATCTCCCAGATGGTTTTCACACTCTCATCGTCTCACAAGTGCTCACTTTAATTAAGGTTTGCAGGGAGGGAGACGGCAATAAAGATATGTGAGCTGCTCCGAGGATCTTGCTGCTTGTGTCCTGTTTGCTTTTTTACACACCTGGAATTAATTTGCTTCAAAACATGTCGATAAAAATAATTATATGGCGGGAAAACAGGAAACGGCACCAAAGCAAAATGACATGTTTATGATTTATTATTCAGGAAAAACAGCAAACTCTTGCAGGCTTTCATCTATCAAACTGAAGTCATTACAGCGCCTGATATTGATCACCTCAGAACATTTGATTCTAAGAAGTAACTCACAGGTGGTACTTTAAATCAGGAAGTATATGGTACAAATATTAGGCTTTGAAATAAAAACATTGATGATTAAATGCGTTCCTTAAAGGAATCCAAATCATCCATCACCTTTCATGTCAGAGTTTTAAACAGAGATCGTTTTGATCAAGCCTTGAAAATAACATTAAGTGTAATTTTATGCTGGATTTCACACCCAGAGAATGTGCTGTTAATGACTCTCAGCTGCTGCCACACCAAATTATAGCTCAATTACTGTGAAACTGACTGACTTATGACCACTTTTGTGTTGGCTAAGGTTGATTAGCTATGGTGGCCATCTTGAATTGGACTGATTCCAAAAGTTAAACAGTTGTAGATGCACATCCAATGATTATTTTCTAAAAGTTTAATAAAACTCATTAAAATCAGCCCAGCTGGGCCCTTAATAAGCCTGTATTATTTCCCGTGTCTGATAGAAGGACAGCTGAATGGATGTGGTCGTGACGCTCTCAGGTTTCATGGAGTGAATAGAAACGCTGCCTGTGGAGGAGGTGAGCGCAGTTTGTCAGCTTTCCCTTTTGAGGAGGAGCTGTAACAAACAGAAATTTAAAAAGCTCACCTGTAAGGACAGGAAGACATCCACCTGTTGGTAAGAACAGCAACAAGTTTGGTGATCCTTCATCCTGACATTTTTTTTTAACTGTTTAATTTTCTTGCAGCCTGGAAAATTTATTCCATCGTTTCATCATCAAAAGCAATGGTAAGTGTTTCCTTTAGCTGATTTTTTAAATGATGGACTGTTCCAGTAGATGATAAATGTCATGAAGTGCCAGGGAATTATTTGTTTTTCACACCGCAGAAATTAGGAGCAGTGTGTTTTCGTCACACACCCAGACTAACCTTTGTGTTTGAGTAATGAAATGGATCTTGACTCTTGAAAGGTCAACGCCTTTTCAGGACGTTGTGGGACTCGCTCTGCAGGGTCGCACTCATTACTCTTTGCAAACAGCATCAACATCCTGTTTGCATGCATCCATAAACTATTATTGTATGAATGCTGATTGAGCATCCCATCATTGGTTTCCAGTTTTCAGTCTAACTACCTCTGCAGACTGTGCTATTTTAGCAGCTCATATATCAAAATGTTCAGCTCATTCAGGAGACACCATGACTTTAAGTTTTTAGACCATTGATACAAAATATTTAACCCCTAGAAATCCATAGAGAGCTATTCAGTTCCCTCAAAAACATGTTTTTTTTTTTTTTAAATCTGCTTTAGCATAGGCTATTCAATTCTTCTTATGCTACTTTAAACATTTAGCTACTATTTTGCTACCTTTAGCATTTTGTTTGTTCTTAGCTAACTTTTTGATTTTTTTTTTTTAGGTTTTAGCTTGTTTTATTCTAATTTAAGCTTCCATTTTCCTACTTTTTGCTTTTAGCTAGGATTTTACTGGTATTTTAGCCTTTTGTGCGAGCATTTAGCTTCTTTAAGGGTTTTATTGTTCTGCTTCTTTTAACTTTAACAACAAGTTTCAGCTTCTTCTGTAAATTTCAGCGCAGTCACACTGTATTTTCACAAAAAAATGTAATTTTTTTGCTTTGCATTCATAATAAATAAATAAAAAAAACATCCTCAGCTTTTTTAGTTTTTTTTTTTAAATTACTATAAGGTGATTGTCTTCATTTCACTGTGAGGACTTTACAGAGATGTACTCATTAGTAAAACATCACCATTTCTCATACAGTAAACTCACATTAGCAGAAAAGACATTGAGCTTCATTTGATATTCTTAGTTTGGTGTTTTCCCTCTGCTTGTTCAGAGACTTCAGACTGTCTGATGAGGATAAGTGACAAGAATTCAGTGTCAGCTGATGGCAAAGCTCTAATTTGTTCCAGATTATATTACATGTCCCTGGAAACTATGAGCAAGCCTCTTTGTTTCAGTTGTTTTCTCACTGGATTACATTTTTTTCCTGCACTTTGGTTAAAAAGAAAACACTTTCCTTCTCAAGTAGCGATGATAATAAAACAGTTTTTTTTACTATGATTTTGACTTTTTGATTCATTGTTTCAACGTGATTTTTCAACATTTTGTTGTTGATTAAAGTTAATTTAGAAACGGCTTTAATTGGAAGAATTAACAGAACAGTGATGCAGACTGTGAAGCAAAATACTATCAGGATAAAAAAGAAATAAAATCCTAACTGAGGTGGACAAGAGATGATATTTTCCACTGATTTCCACCTGCAAATAGTCTCCTGCAGCAAATGTTTTTTCTTTTAAAGAGTATTTACTCTGGAAAAAAAATATTTAAATGACAAAGCTTGTCTTTGAAACCCCTAAATGCAATGTTGAAAGTTGGTTTACATTCTCAAAGTTTGGGTCAAAAGGGTTTAAATGTATCTGAACATTTGTTGGTCACTGACAAAATCTAATAGTCTGGCTGCAAAGAGATTTTTGCTGCAAGTTTCACTGTAATTAAAATTTTATGACCTTCTGAATAAAACATTTTTGTAGGAGTTTTATTACTAGCAGAAAAACAAATGGTTTAAAGTACTTTACAGGTCCAGAGCATGAAAAACATAAGTGAGTCTTGCTGCAGATTTTCTGTTTCAATGCTGAGAATTCAGAAATAATAAAACAATAAAGAAGCAAAAAGGTAAATATATGATTGTTTGATATTGGTGTCCAGTTGTTAAGTCATTCATAACTGATATTTTTTAACTGTTAGTGGTTGTGAAAACTTGGACAGACATGAACTCATCCAGATCTTTAAGTTTTATCAAATAGAACATATCAGTTTTTTAAATAAAGTTTATTTATTTTTCCTGTGTTGCTCTCTTCCTACAGGAGCACAGAGGCAGCGTTAAACCTTTTGTCCACTTCAACGCCAAGTCTGATGCTGACATTCTTCATAAAGCCATGAAAGGAATCGGTAAGTCTGTTTGGCTTGTAATTAAAAGTCCAAAGCTATTAAACTCATTTAAGGTGAAATGTTTTCATCTCTCTGGTCATATCAGCTGCACCTAAACATTGAGGATGTCATTATCCAGACCTTCAGACACCTAAAATGGAGCACAAACGTGCAAAATTAGCAACTTAATTCTGTAATTACTCCTTTTTTTAAAACCGTTAAGACAGGTTGCTGCAGTATAAACACAGTTTTATGCCTTTAGGGCAAATTTTAAAGAAAATAAATTGTTCTGTTTTGACAAAAAAGTGAAATTTTGTGCCCAGGCGTTCACTGAGAATCCCCTTTTTTCGTACGTTCCAGGTTTTATGTTAATATATTAAAAATCTTTGATACAGGTACAAATGAAGACACCATCCTCATGCTTCTGACGGCTCGCTGCAATGATCAACGTCAGCAGATTAAGGCAGTGTACAAAAAAACCTACGGAAAGGTGAGCCAAGGAGAATAAGATGAAGACCTACAGACGACCGGCTGTCACTAATAGATAAATAATCACAAATTAGCTGTATTCTTTCTTGTAACGCAAGAAAGAAGACTTTAAAGATGATGTTTGATTTAAAGTCCTCCTCATTCATCATGAACATCATAGTTTTTTTCATGTAACCCATTTAAAAACTAGTAAAGCTGACTAAAGTGTTTTGCATTTTAGTCAAACAGTAAGAATTTAAAATATAAAACAATATGAATAAAGAAGGAATAAACCAGAAGAAAACCACAGCATATGAATTTCACTATTATAATACAGTACATGTCACTTTATTTGTTGATTGTAAAAATATAATAAATTAGAAGAAAAAAAAATCCCTTAACTTTATATTTAATAAAACTACAGATATCTTTCCAGCTGTGTCTTCAATACTTCTTCAGCAAAACTTTTTGTGCTAAGATTCAAAAATCGTTTGGGGAAAAATTCACCCCAGAAGCGACAGAACAGGAAGTCTAATTTTCCGCAGTTAGTTATAAAGACATGAACCTTTTCTGCTTTGATGTTCTTACCGATCCTTCACACTGTCAAGATGTTTTATGAGCACGTGCGTGGAGGTTTCTGTGAGGTGTTCTGGCAAAAATAATGACTGCCTGAAGTATAAACAGATGAAGCAGGTTGAGTACCCTCTGGAATATCCCTGAATATTACAGCGTTTTATCAAGATGCGCCCCTGAAAAATTCTGTTGACTTTTCTTTCAGTGAACCTTCATTACATTTTATGAATTTCATGATTATTTTAAACTGGTCAAACCTAAAACCAGAAAAGCTCTTTGACTGTATGAAATATTCTGCCTTTATGATACTTTGTCAGTCACTATTATGATTTTTACCTTTAAATAGAAGCTGTTTCCTCTACAAACGCAGTTATTAATAATTTTTCTGCTTTCATTATTGATCATTATCTGACTGCAGGACTTAGTCAGTGCCCTGAAATCTGAGCTCGGAGGGCTGTTCGAGGATCTGATTGTGGCTCTGATGACGCCACCGGTTCTATACGATGCTTCTGAGCTGCACAAGGCCCTGAAGGTAACTAATGATACTTTTCCTCATGTTGCACGTCTCATATGAGCAGATACACACACACAAATTTAAAATTCATTTCTTGGAATAGATCGAATCTCCAAGGAGTCATCTCTGCTAATTGAAATAACATTAAAGGGAAGTTTTTTTTCTCATTAAAATAATCTCTTTCTATCTTAAAATTGATTAGTAGATGCAGTTTTTCTCATTTAGTACACACAGACTTATGAGTCGCAAAAATTGGTTTAAAATTTCATCTCCACTGGCTGCACAGCTGCCGCTGCTCTCCTACAGCTCTGCTCAGACTAGAAATACCTGTTGGAGTAATTCAGTCATAAATGTTTGAAACAGAGACCAAGCCTGAGGGGAAAACAGGAAGTGCTGGATTGCCTAAAGGTTGACGTGTCAGAATGGTGCTGTATTTGATGCCCCTGCACTGTTCAGAATGCAGTGATGATATAAAATATAATATTTGCAAAGCTGGTAGTACCCAAATTAGTATCGGCTTCATACAGGAAACGTGTTCTGCAGCCTGAAACAAAAGAAACATGCTGACCAGACTGGAGATGTGAAGTTCAGTCTTCACAACGAGACAGAATTCACACATAACAATTCTCCAAACTGCATATCCTGGTTAGATTTTACATCATTTTTCCTGCAAAAAAAGACGTATATGAATACATTTATATAAATAAATTCATATATAATTTAGTTTTACATTAAATGAAAATACTCCATATTAAAATGTGTGTAAAGCTTTGTACCTTGAAGCCATTTTACCCGAGTTGTTTTTTATAAGACGCTCAGTTTCTGTTGTTTCAAACTGAACTCAGTCGTACGCTGTGTTTGGATCACAGGGCGCTGGCACCGATGATCAAGTCCTGACTGAGATCTTGGCTTCCAGGACCAGCGAAGAGATTAAAGAAATCATCAAAGTCTACAAGAAAGGTGACGTAATGAGACAGACCAGAACAGAAAAACATGATTACTGAGGCTGAAGCTGGCCTGCAAGAACTCGAATGGAGCTCAGCATAAAATGATGAGTTTGCATAAAATACTTAGACTTTATTAATTGTCCTTATTTTTATGTTCTTTATTTTACTTTTGAATATCTGTACCTTAAAGGCAGTTAATAATCTTGTTTCATGTGTTTCTCTAACCTGTTAGTAAAAGACCAGGTTTCATTGTGCTGCATCATGTTAGTGTATGAATGCTGAGTCAGCATTCAGACTATTTCCCTCTGATTATATTTGTAACTTTTATACTTTTCAAAATACTTTACTCTATTTAAAAATTATTTTGCACAGAAACACATCGGCATCTCTTCAGTTCTTTGAAAACATTGTTCTTTTAAAAATCTGCTTCAGCATACTTGCTCTATTTTTATCTTCCTGAGCTCCATTTACCTTTTAGCATTTAGCTATAATTGTGCTGATTTAAGGTTTTAGCTATAATTTCGGTTGTTTTAGCTTTTAGCCTCTCCTCTGCCTGCTTTAGCTTTTAGCTATTGTTGTAGTGTGCTAATTTTAGCTCTGCTATTTCTATTTTACCTACTGTTTTGATATGTTTTAGGTACCGTTCTACAAATTGTATGTTTTAGCTACTGTATTATTATTTTAAGCTACAGTATTGCCTCTGTTTAGCTGGCTTAACTTTTAGCTTCTGTTTTGCTAGTTGTAGCATTTAGCTATCATTTACTAATTTTACCTGTTCTACCATTTTTCCTATTGCTACTGTTCTGCTAATTTCAGATTTTATCTTGTGTAAATCTAGCTTAAATTTAACAACTTCTTCAGCACATTTCAGCAAAGTCAGTCAGCTCTCAGCTTCACACTAAATGCAGATTTTTGTGGCTTTCTCTAACATCTGCAAAAACAGATAAAAGCCTGTTTTTTAAGATCTTATTATAAATGATAAAAGTGTGTAAGGAAAGCTTCCAGTGTTTACAATATAAAACCAGAATAAACGATAAAAGAAAAAAGACCAAAAGCAAAGAGCCGTGTCCCTCTGATCTGCCGCTAATCAACTAATCAAATCACTCCGGCTGCAGCTGCTCCTGCAAAATGAAGGACAGTCCGCTATCGATCACGTCCATTAGTGACTGCTGAGAGCAAACCTCTGCCCCTTTTCTCTGTTCCCCTCCAGAGTTTGGTGGCAAACTGGAGAAGGATATCTGCGGTGACACCGGAGGGAGCTACAGGAAACTTTTGGTGATCCTGCTGCAGGTAGAGAGGGGGGGGCTGCTGCAAGGACTTGTGTTAATGAGAGCCTCTGGTGAGGTCATTAAAAGTCATGAGAAGATTAAGTCTGGACTTGGGAGGGGGAGAACGAAGACTGGACCTTACACCGCCGTGTTTGTGTTCTGCAGACAGAAAACTAATACCAGGTCTGGGTATTACTGGAACTCAGGATCATTTAATCTTCAGAGGTTACCTGAGTTGAAATGTACTCTGAGCTCATCTGTCCTGACCTGTTTTTCATCTTGTCTTTCTGTTTTTACACCTGCCTGCTGCGTTACCTTTTTTTATTGTGGAAATGTTGATTCAACATTCACATTATTGTTTCCGGGTTTTGTTTTTTTTCCTACATTTTTTTCTGCATACTTTGTGTTATCTTAGCTTGTTTTATATCAAAACATTTTGTTTATTCAGTGGATGAATCAATTTAGCTTTTTGCTATTTCTGCTAATTTTAGCTTTTAGTTACCATTCTACTACTTTTAGTTTTCAGCTACTGTTCTGCAGCTTTTAGCTAATAGTAGCTTGTAGTATTCTGCTCATTTTTATTCTTTAGCAAACCTTTTGATATCATAGCTAACCTTTTGGTACTTTTAGCTTTCAGCTTGTTTTCTGCTTCTTTTAGTTTTAATAACTCAGTTTTCACTCAGCTTCAGCTGTTATTCAACATTCACACTGTGATTCAAAGAAAATGCTTATTTCTCTAGTTTATTTGTTTATTTGTTTGTTTATTTTTGTAAAGGGGAGCAGGGAGGAGGAAGTAGACCAGGACAACATTGAAAATGATGCTAAGGTAACAAAACTACTTAGTTTTCATCAACCTTTTGAGATCAAGATATTTTTTGCAAATAACACATAAAGCATTTTATATTGAGAAATTCCTTCATTTTTGTTTATTTATATACAAATAATGTTTTTCAAACATTATTTTTAACAATAAATGCTGTTGTCTGAGCCGCTCCACCATCCAAAATCTTAGATTTTTTTTAAGCAACATTTATTGCCCAGTTGTATTTATCACCCACCACAGAAAGCGATAATGTTTTCTGTGTTTGTGTGTGAGTTTCTGCAACTCAACCTTTCTCATCATAAAGTTCTGGTGTTAAAGGTGGTGGGCGATACACCTTTCTTCAAGGATTTCTAGGCCTTTTTTAGTATTATCTTCACAAACAAAAACAAGTTAATACCATTTATTGTCACAAAACTTGAATTATAGATTATGATTTCTAGCTCTCCTTGGGAGATTACAGGAAGTTCCTGCTCCTTCCTAAAAGCTCATCGGGAAAATGACAAACTGTCACTCAGACTCTTTAATCTGTGCACAATGCAGAAAAATAAATCAATAAATCAGTGAGCTGTAATGATGGACAGATCTCGTCATCAGTCGTCAGACCCCATTTCTTGTTTTCATCCAAAGGAAAACTCTCCACCAAAGAGCAAAAAAAAAAAAAAAAAACAGATACAGAAGTTTGGCTTTAAACATAGTGAGCTGCATAATTATCTCATTTAGATGGGTTGTTACTCTTCTTTACTACTAATAGGAAGCCATTAAGTCCTGTGATGATCTAATTTATAAGAACAGGCTCCCCTTCCTCATGGGGGTTTAAAGTGATGGAAAACACTGGTACCTATTCCACTCTACATAAACGTCTTAATTATCACCCGCCACTGAAAGGTGAAGGAGAACCACAATGACTTTGCTTGTGTCTGTGTGTTTCTCATTGTTAGCAAAATTTATCACAAACCACTGGATGAATTTTTAGGAAACTTGCATTCATAATGACTGAATGTGCGTCTACAGCTGATTAACCTTTGGAGTCAACACAATTTAAGATGGCAGCCACAGCAAGCTAACCAGGAATCGTGCATACCACCTAAGATCGTGCATGACATTATTTTCAAGGTTTGACTTCAACATCTACTGTACATTTCTCACTATAAGATTAGATTTGTCTAAAACTCTGGCATGAAAGGCGATAAATGGTTCTCAAGAAATATTAGACATTTTAATTTTGTTCTCAGTTCTACTTCTGCGAGAAAGCAACACAAGCAGGTTGAAAGGCAGAATGATGTCCTAAGCAACAATTCAATGGACATCAATATCTACATATGCCAGCATGTTGTGAATTTAACACCTGAGTTTGTTCTCCAAAGGTGCAACTACAAGCCAAGACCCAGGAGTCGCTGTAGTATTAACAGGATATTAACTTCCTGTCGTGGGACGTCGTGTTTGACAGTCTTTCCCCATTAATGATATTGAGCTGTGAATTGGGACCGAACACAGACGACCGTTATGTGATTCTGCATGTATCTGTCAGAACAACACATGATCGTGATGCTAGCTCTCCTTTACAACATTACTTCATCTTTAAATCACTCAGTCAGTAACCGAATTACTGACAAAGGTAAAGGCAGAGTAATCCTTGAAAGAACACATATCACCTTTAATTCAAGATGGCAAAGATGGCAAAACTAGTAAAAAAAGTAAAGATGTTGCACAAATAATGCTTGGAGCATGTGTTAGGAAAGACCTCCTACTGCTACCATGCTCGTGAGATATTTTGCTAACAGACAGACAAGCAAACACAGACACGGGGGAAAACATTATTGATAATAATGCATATCTAAAAAATAAACAAAACACTTTTTATTTGATTATCTTTTGTTTGCCATTTTTCACATGATAAAATGCAGGTTAATTGAGAGAAATATGACAAGACTTGGCTGTAGGGAGGCACAAGTATTTCTTTGTAAAAGCAAGAGGTAGAAAATAAAACCCAGTTTTCTGAGGTGTTGTTTTCCCTCCCGTTCAGAGCTCTTCATTACCGCTGTCACGTCTGCTCTGCCAGGTGGCTGAGGATGTGTGAATACAGGTGTGCCTCTGCTCTTACAGGACTTGTACGCCGCTGGTGAGGGCAAGTTTGGCACCGATGAGGAAAAATTCATCACAATTTTTGGCAACAGGAGCGTGGAGCATCTCAGAAAAGGTGAAGTTTTTCAAGTCGGTGCATGGTAATGTTGGAACTATGCATGGATGGATTATGTTTGTTTTTAATAAACAACCAAACAAAAAGCAAAAAATAAATAAAAATCAATAAAAGTCTAAGCTACAGAGAGTAGGACAGAGAACACAGAGACACCGGGGGAAAAGCATGGAGGGTTTAATAAGATGCACCAGACCCACAAGCTCAGCAGCTGTCCTCTGGGCCCAAACTGTGCACAGCAAAGATGGGTCAGAGGCAGAACTTGTTTAGACAAGTATCAAGTCAGTCTGAATACACAAGGCTGTGCAGTTTTAAAATGCATGAGTTCCAACAGCAAAACTCCTGACATGATGTATAAAAGTAAAGAGAAATCCTGATAAAACCTAGAACCATTTATGCACTTTCACTTATGAATTTAAAGATCAAATATGGTGGATTCATTTAGATCGGGGTGTCCAATCCTGGACCTTGAGGGCCACCATCCTGCACATTTTCCTTGTTTCTCTGCTCCAACACACCTGATTCAGAGGTTAAATCACATCTTCATGTTCTACAGAAGCCTGTTAATCACCCATTGATTCAAATCAGGTGTGTTGGAGCAGAGAAAGAAGTAAAACATGCAGGATGGTGGCCCTGAGGACCAGAATTGGACACCCCTGATTTAGATATTACCAGAAAAAATATTCTCAACACCTCTAAAGGCAAATACATGAACTATTTATATATTTTAATTAAGAAAATGTCCCATTTGTTTACATGAAAGAGGCAGGACTTAAAACTGTACTGCAACCACCCTTTAAAGCCTTCAGCCTCTAGTTATAATATATCTTGATGGTTCACAAGCTAATTGTGCATAGATTTAATTAATCAAGAAAATGTGAAGCTAGGATGTAACTAGATTTAAAATAACTTGACTTTTTAACTATGAAATGGCTAATTCCCACTCATGCAACAGCATCAAAATGTCTGTTTTTTATTTCCTGCAGTATTTGATGCCTACAAGAAGCTCTCTGGCTCTGATATAGAGGACAGCATTAAAGGCGAGACCACTGGGAATTTGGAGAATTTGCTGCTAGCTGTTGGTAAGACCCTCACTTTGGAAAGGTGAAACTACTATCTACCACCACATGGTGTTACAATAAACCTGTCTCCCTCTGGATTTCTTTTTTACTGTCATACATGCTTGAATATATTTCAGTGGGAGAAAAGACTTTAAATCAATGTCAAACCTCAGCATGATAACATAAAGGCTCAGTCTCCTGCTCATCACTTCTCTCCACAGTGAAATGTGTCAGGAACGTCCCGGCCTTTTTCGCCGAGAGCCTCTATAAATCCATGAGGGTAGGTATCAGTGTTCCACCCACTCAATGGAAATAAATGGACTGCAGTCATCTGATGGTTATTAACTAGAAATTAAATGGCCAGCAGTGAACAGCAAAAGAGAGACTGGTAGACAATTCCTGCCTCTCATTTAACTCATGGCAAGAAATGAAATTAAATATATTTTACTAAATGTGTAATTATTCATTTGAAGGCAGAGTCTGTTTTGATTGATTTCAGTGTTTATTCACTGACAGAAACTCTTAAATATGCAGAACTTTCTCATAGTGAGACTTAAAACCATTAGTTTTGTTATTTAATAAGAACGCTTATCATATAGTTTGTGAACAGAAGGTTTTCATCATATAAAAATCTAATGTGAAAGATGATGTACAAATAAACTGATCTGAAAACAAAATAAATTTGGTAGCAATACAAAATAACACCTGGTATGTACTTAATGAGTACTCAGTAAATACCAGGTACATACCGGATACATAACCGGTTCAAACAGGGTACCTTTCTTGCACATACCTGGTATCTATCAGTACTTACCAGGTACATACTGTGTCCTTACTATGTACTTTATTTACTTGGTACAATATAGGTACTTACCTGATATAAACCAAGTACATAGCCGGTACTTAACCGGTATGTACCAGTACTTACCAGTATTTGCCTGGTAAATACTAGGTACAAACTTTGGACTGAGTACTGATGAACTTTGGTTAGCATCGTGTCTTTGACTGCGTGGATATCATATAAAATGTGTTTCTGTTTAGCGAGCTGGAACTGATGACAAAACCCTGACGAGGATAATGGTGTCCAGGAGTGAGGTGGACATGTTGGACATCAGAGCAAACTTTAGGAAGATGTATGGACAACCTCTTTATACCACCATCCAGGTATCGATCAAGCTTCTTCGTGTTTCTGAATCTTTAGTTTTTATTAAACATTATAAATAGTTTAATTTCTCGGAAACGATTGTGGTAAGAAATGATGTCATTCTTCTCAGTTTTTCACACCGGTGCTGTGTTACATGTACTCATCCGTCCCTCTGCGTGATGCTGAACCACAGGCTGTGTGTGCTGTGGGAGTGCTGCTAATGTCAGTGCAGTGATGGAGTGAGGATTGGTAATTTACTTTAAATGTCTTGTTCAGTGTGATGAGACTGCTTTCCTGCTTCTCACACGAAGTGAATTAATCTATTCTCGCAGGGCCAGATGTTCCTACAGAGAAGAATTATTGACATCCTCTTGTGGAATTCACCAAAACTGAATAGATAAATAGAACACTATAGAGATAACCTTTGAATAAATGAATAAAAGAAGTGTGGGGTTTTTTGTTATTTTTTGTTAAGCTACAATTAGTTTCGATTGTCATTTAAATTTTTACCCTTTTTTAGAATCTGTATTTTATAATTGTAGACTTCATAAGCATTTGGTAAGACATTTTCTTTTTTTTTACCAGAATAAATTGTTCTCACAGGTTTTTAAAGAACCCTATTTTTTATTTAACTAAGAATCCTAATTATAGCTGATTTTTCTGTCAGAACGTTCCCAGTCCTCTCTCGAATCACTTCCACCTTCCAAGTTCAGCTTATCATGAGTTCCTCCTGTGTTTTTACTGTGGAATGAAATGTTTATCCCACTCAGGATTTACCAGAATTTTTAATATGAGAAGCTGATCAGTCTCTAAATATTGGGTAGCAATGCATAAAAAAACTCAGTATATATCCTTTACCTGGTCAGGTAAGTACCAGATGCTTAACCAATACATATCAGGTACATACCAGGTTTTTATTAGGTAAGTACAAGAAAGTTAGCAGGTAAGTACAGTGTAACAAGTCATTTTATAATACAAACCAGTCCCTGTAGGTATCATGTACATACCCTAAGTACAGTAACATACCCAGTAGGCACCAGGTACATGCCAGGTAAAACCTGGTACTTACTGGGTATCAGATACTTAATAGGTACATGTTACCCACGAGGACCAGTCTGTATTATGAAGTGACGTCTTACCCTGTACTTAAAAGCCAAAAGTAGCAAAACATTCTCATAAATGCTTAATGTAGCTAAAGGCTAGCTAAAAAACTAAAAGTAGTTAAAAGGTAGCTGGAAACTAAAAGAGTCAAAAAGCTAAAAGTAACAAAACACTAGCTCAAATCTGAAAGTAGCAACATGCCAGCTAAAGGCTAAAAGTGTCAAAGCAGAAGCTAAAAACAAAAAGTAGCAATTTGAAGTATTTGAACCAACATTTACACAGTTTATCATACTGTCATATAGTTTAATAATATTTGTGTTTATGTGGAGTTTGGAGATAATTGCTTATATATATATATATATATATATATATATATATATATATAAGAGAGATGATGTTGCTGAATTTACTAGCCAGATGTTACCATTTGGAGGCAGCTCTAAACTCTTGTTTCTCCGCCTGTTTTGTGTTGATTGATTGTTCATTGAGATCCCCAGCCTCCAGCTTTACCCTGAAAACACAACTTTAACACAACATCTGCTGAACACTAATGTGCAAATCTGTGTGAACAGTTTGCTAAACTGAGGAAGCAGATTTTCCAGACTCCTTTTTTTTTAATTCCCACACCTGGCGTTCTGCTCTGAACTTACACACTCTGTTTTGTGATCAGGTTTGTTTTTTCACTGCATGGCTGTGGATTTATGAGCATTGCAGAAAAAAAAATAACAAAATCTATTGTTGTTGCAATGACTGATTATAGTAATTCCAGTGAACATAAGCTTGCTGGCTGTAGTTGTTCAGAGACTCAGGTGTTGAAGTGGATTGTTCAATAATTACAGGGTTTGCAGTTGTGTCCCCTCTTCATGACTAAGTGTGCTTTAGTGAACCTCAAGTTTCTCTGCACGGCTCTCAGCGTAATCATTGTTGTGCATTAATGGGTTTAAAGGCAAACAGGTTGTATAGTACTTTAGGAATCCTGTTGAAATGTGTAACACAGTTTCCTGACTGTTTAAATGTCAGAAGCTTTTGCTGAATCCCCGGGGACGCCTGATTGGATGAGAGGCCAGGATGTCAAACATTTGTTCCAAAAACACTTTGCCAAGAAAAGGACACATGAGCCGTTTGAGCTTCTGCGTTTTGCTGCAGGGTGAATTAACATGCGGAGAGGAGGAGCAGAATATCCAAGCAGCCACACGTCTCATTAAGTGTCATTGTGACATTCAGGTGTCATTATACGGGCAGGAAATAAAACAAGCTGAGGAAAAGTGGCCTAGTGGTAGAGTGTCTGCCCTGAAACTGGGAGATTGTGGGTTCAATCCCTGGCCGGGTCATACCAAAGACTGTAAAAATGGGACCCATTGCCACCCTGCTTGACACTCAGCATTAAGGGTTAGAATTGGGGGGTTAGATCACCAAATGATTCCCGAGCACGGCACCGCTGCTGCTCACCGCTCCCTCAGGGGATGGGTCAAATGCAGAGAACAAATTTCACACACTCCGGTGTGTGACAATCAGTGGTACTTTTAACTTTTTACTTTAAAAGAACTGGGATTTCTGATACAAAAATTAAAATGTCTTTGAGCGCAGTGATTGGAAAGGTTAAGCATTCTGTTTTTTTGTCTTTTGTTTGTTTTTGTTTTTTAGGAGGACACAGCCGGAGACTACCAGAAGGCGTTGCTGTACCTCTGTGGAGGGAAAGATTAATCATGTTTATGATGTGTTCAGCAGCACTGACTGATGAGCTGCTGTGAGACAAATCCATACAAGAGAGACGAGAAATATTGATCCAACCTTCTTCTTCTGACTTTAACATACTATCGATTGAATTAATGTGAACTACCTGCATGTCATTTTGACTCATGACAATCTATCTGTAGCTTGAATAATAAATTAAACAGTACTGTCTGCTTTAGCTAACAAGCTGGTTCTGATTTGAGCATAGAGAACAATGTTATTTGTGAATTAAGAACTGCTTCTTATAAAGCAACTCTGTTTACCTCGTATGTGTTAAATCAGCCAACAGAACACAATATGGCTGTTTAATTATTAAGTCTACGTGTCAACAACGCTGCTGCTCTCATTAATTACAAATGAGACGCTGGTCCAGAATAGAATTGCAAAGCTGGTGTCAGTAATCAATAAGTCATAGGAGAATATTATACACTGGCGGGCTAATATTAGGTCCTGTTCTTGGAGGGTGAAGGCGTTAAATAAGAAGTCTCTGCAGGTCAGCAGATAATGAGAGGCGTCAATTTACTGAAAGGGAACCACAGGGTGGCAGCAAAGGTTAAAATCATCACTTAGTTTCAACACCGAGGTTAAAAAGGTAATCATAAATTAGTTGTTTTAACCTTTCGAGATTTGGAGCTGTGATATTGAACTATTCCAAAAACTGTTTCACTCTGCACATTATAAAGTTTCACACATTTATAATCTCAATTCTGCAGTTGGGTTTAATTTATTTCATGCTTCATTACATAATATTTAATAATTTGATAGCATCTTAATCTTTCATTGTATAATGTAGCCTGTTCTAACCTCTGTCCTGCTGCTGTTTTGTCACATGTAATTAACATGTTTATTGGTTGGACCCTGTAATTTTTGTGATGATAAAATAAAGCTCATAGTGTGAGAAAAAAAAACCCAAACCCATCATTTTCACCCACTACCAAAAGGTGAAGGTGGGCAATAATGTTTTTGCTCTTGTGTGTGTATGTGTGTTCTTGTCAACAGAAATTAGATTTATATTTAAAAATAAATTTTAGCAGGAAGAAATTAGGTTAGTAATACACCAACTGGACCCTGCTAATAAGACAGTGTGGTTGAATTTTAATCAACAAAACAAGAGAAAACAGGTCCACTAGAAGTGAATTAGTTCTTTTATTTGCACTTTTTTTAAATTAAAGACTAGTACAGAACCACAACTACTGGCTGTGTGGTTTGAACTGTAAGTAAATGTGAATCTGGTTTTGTGTGTCACTGTTAAGGTGACCCAAATACAGGGAGCAAGGCAGGATGCAGGCAGATGGGCCGCAAGAGGAGTTTATTTTAAGAAAGAACCAAAACGCTGCAGTGCAGAGAGTTCAGTAAAAACGAAAAAACATAAAGTGACCATGACAAGGCTTGGCCGATCACAACAAGGATGACAACTCCGGTGGCAGGAGACGACAAGGTGCTGAAACTAAACCAAAGAAAACCAGGACTGAACTCATAAACCAACCAACACGATAAAAGAAACTATAAAAAAAATGAAAATAAAAACCAAAGTAGTTGAAAAAGAAAATAAATGAAAGTAAAAACAAGAATATCATCAAATTCCAGTGTGGTCAGAATCAACTCAACTTTCAGGTTGAAAAGTAATAAGGTTATGTCCAATTTTACTCTTACTCTTTACTGAAGCTTCATTGTAAAAGAAATACATTATTATATCATTCAGATTAATTTATTTGTACTTTTAGTGTATTTAGTGTGAGCTTCATGCAGGCAGACCAACTTATCAGCCTGATTTCAGCCTAACAATGAGTTTCAGTAGTTAAGTTTTTGTGATCTTGGTTTTGCCGAGTCTAAAGCTCCTTAGAAACTAAATACTTATTCACTCACATACAAAGGCATTTATATGAGCATGTAAGCTGCGTTGACACACACACACACACACACCCCGGGTCAAATCTCCTTAGTGTAACTGGTGCTGGAGTGTGTTTGATCGACTGAGAACTCTGATCCAATCAGGAGCTGCAGGCAGTCAGACCACCTATAAGTCTGCACCATCCTGGTTCCACACTGAAATAATCTTTTCAAACCTAAAGTTTTAGAAAAATATCCTTAAACAATTATTGACGTTGATGCTAAGCATGTGGCTGCAGACAAAATATTCTGACTGATAAGTTATTTATTTTTAATTAACCTTATGTAGAATAAACCTCAAAATTTAAAACTTTTAGTTAGTTTTTAAAATTTATTTAAAAAAAATCTAGTCATAAATAAACCATTCTCTAACCCTAACCCTAGCCCAGGGCCAAAAGGCCCTAACCCCTTAAATCCTGAGGAGAACCTAACCCTTGCCCAGGGCCAAAAGGATCTAACCCCTTAAACCCTGAGGAGACCCTAACCCTAGCCGAGGGCCAAAAGGCCCTAACCCCTTAAACCATGATTTTTTACTAAGTGAAACTTGTGAACCGTAACTCCTTTGTGTTTTTCCTGGATGTTGTCAGTGTTCTGCTAAAATAGGCTTATTGTTGCTCAGGAGAATGATTGCACGCTGGAATATAAAAGAAGAGTTGTTTAATTTAACTGCAGATAATGTCATGTCTTAGTTACGTAATATTCATGGTTTGGCAGCGTTTGCAAGAATAATTATGTGTGAGAACTATTTCTTTAGCTTTAAATGCTTCATTTTCTCTTTTGATCAAAACAATTTGCAATAACTGCAAATTAGAATCAAGAATTAAATTTTCCAGGAATATGTTTAAGGAAGCTGTTTTTACAGAGCTCATAAACTCTCTGAATGGTTGCACCACCTTTAAAAGCCTCCCAGCAGCCCTGCAGCCTTCTGTTTCCAGCAGCTGGTCTTTTAAAGCGTTGCTTGAGGGAAAACTCCATAAATTTGTTTTTAAATTCACTGGAATCCTGGTGACTTTGCGGCTGCCCTCTAATTTACTTTTCTCTTGCACGAGTCTGACCATTTTTTTTTTATTTTTATCCATAACCAATTTCCTACAAAGCCCAGAATGCAACCTGCTGAGAGCTTGAGCTTGATGGATTTCAGCTGTGAGTATTTTATTATGTTTCAGCAGGAGATGAGAATAAAATCATGAGAAAAATAGAGTTGTTTTTCTTTCCTAAAATCCCTGCAGGTCTCTCTGGTGGAGGAGAGTCTGCCTCCTAATGACCTCTGGTTGACTGGTGAGGGCTGATATTGATGCTCGGGTTTCTGCTGCTTTGTGGAAAAAAAGTGAACAGATATTTACCGGTGTGAGTCGTTAACCTCGTAAAGACCAAAAGCAAGCAAAGTGGATTTTGAAACACTGAAGCAAATTTTCCAAACAACAGTTTTAAACAAAGCGTGTAGCAAAAATACTTGTTTCTACAGGACAAATTTAACATTTTATTTAATTGTTTCAGCTCTTTGGTCAAATTTCAGTAGTTTAATCATAAATGTTGCAAAGTAAAGCAGAGACAAACTTGTGAAAAATACAAGAACCAGTATATTGGCTTGGGGCATTTATTTGATCAAAAAGCCTAATATCACGCTTCAAACTTTAGTTCAACTTTTCATTAGATCTTTATCGATGTTTGTGACCTTTTACTTTGTGCGGGTCAAACTTGTGAGTTTTGTGTGGTTTCACTCTGCGATTCCAGAGGCGTGCAGAAATCCCACTCCCTCCGGTTAAATTACTGTGTCAACACTGAACAGGCACAAATTCCACCCAAATCCTTTCAGCTGCACCGTGCAAAAAAGTGGGTAAATTATAGAGCATCATAAGGACAATTAGGATTCTGTTTATTTGTTTGTACAACATTTTCAATCTAGCTACTCCAGCTTATTTTGTGCTATTTTAACCATTCATGTATCAAAGCATTCAGCTCATGCAGGAGATGGGCGCTGTGACTTTAATACTTTTCAAAATATTGAACTATTTGCAAATATTTTCCACACAGAAGAAAACTGACATCTCTTCAATTCCTTCAAAACATTTCCTTTGAAATCTGCTGCAGGATACTTGCTCTATTTTTGTCTTCTTTTAGCTATCTTTCTGCTACTTCTAGCTTTTAGTTACATTTTTTCTTTTAGTTCTAGCCTTCTGCTGATTTTAGCTTTCTGTTCTGCTAATTCTAGTCTTTAGCTATTGTTCTGCTACTTTTATTACTGAGCTAGACTTTGGCTATTTAATCTTTTAGCTAGCCTTTTGCTGCTTTTATCTATAATTTTGCTACATTTAGCCTTTAACTAGCCTTTTAGCTAGTGTTCTGCTTCTTTTAGCTTTATTAACTAAATTTCAGCTTCAGCACGTTTTAGCAAGGTAATTTAACACTCAGTATTCAGGCCATATTTGAGCAGAAATGCTGTTTCTTTAGTTTATTTATTGAGTTTTTATGATGGGAAACAAATGTATTTAAACCCAATGTCTACAAAGAAGCACAAATATAAAATAAATATTGTCAATCTTTGCTTTAACTGAGTTTTTATATCAGAAATTATTCAGATTTAGTCTGTTTAGATGAACAAATCAGTAACATTAAATATTAGAATCCAAATAAAATCTGTAATGAAGCATTTATCAGGACTTTATTCTAAGACAGACTTTGTCATGGCTGCACAAGCTGATTTTTTTCAGTTTATTCGTTTTTCTTCTGCCTCAGCAATCAGAATCCTTCACCATGGTAAAAAAAAAGGTGCACACAGCTGACCAGGAGTCGGTGCAGAGCTGCTCTGCCAGCTTCCTGTTATCAGGCTGACAGGATTTGACAGCTTTGGTTGCAAACGGTGGAATATAAGATGAGGTGGTATTCATTTTCTGTGCAGCACAGAGTCTGAAATGAGCCTCTCTGCCAGCTCCTTTACACACACCTGCTCTCACCAACCCACTGTTCTCCTGACAGAGGTTCTTACGCTTCTTCAAGGCCCTGAGAATCTGTGTCCAGAAGAGTTCTTTCCTGGAGGAATACTGGGGACAGACAGACGGTCTGGCAGCATACTCGCAGCCGAAGCTCCTCTCTCCTTTCTTGCAGCTGACGTTAAGAATGACGAGGTCCTCACCTCCTGCAATCCAGGTGCACTCTGACTTGTCTTTAGTGACCCAGTCGCCCATCGCTTGAAATGCAAAAACAGATTTTGGTTGGCGGCCAATCTTCTGCCCTGATCTTTCCCTGTGTTGTCCTCGGTCACCTCGGCCTCTCCGTCCATGACTCCTGTGAGAAGCAGCTAATATCATCTGATGGGAAACACAAGCAAGGACCAGGAGGAGGGTGATGTTGGTGAGGAGAGCCATGAAATCCACAAACACTCCCTGCAAGAGGATAAATTCAGTCAAATCTTTTCACTACTGATTTTAACTTTCCATTAGACCTACAATTCAGGAAAAAAAAACTCCTAGATGTGATATTATAGACTTAAAGAGAAAGCTAAAAGCTTTCAGGAAACAAGTTTTAGACAGTTTTAGGTCATAAAATTGCAAAAAAAAAAACCTATCAAATATAGGAATAGCAGCATGAATGGTCACACATTTTGTAAAAATAGAAGAAAATTATACTAGCAGCAAAGAAAACAACTTGAAATCTGAATCTAGAACTGGTGTTCTGCGTCTGAGTGATAAATTCATGATCTAATATAAAGCAATGGCAAAAATGATGAGCTAAATACGATACAAAAATAAAGCCTCTTGCATTACAAGCTCATGTAAGAACAGTGAACCACAATTACATGAATAACTTCTTTTAAAATGTGCTCTAGAAAATACATTAAATGCTATAATAAAATATGTTTGCTGTATAAAATCTATTTAATAAAAACAGTGCTTAGCAGAAACAGAGCAAAAAACAAACACACTGCAAGCTGTGAACAGTAGAAAAACAAATAAAAAACTGGTTTATTGCAGGGCTGTGACTTACCTGAAGTTTTCAGTGAAACTCCAGTTTGTCCCCACAGATGAGATCTTTTGTTCTTCCCTGCAGTTTGCAGGAGGTTCCTGTATAATCAGCCCTCCCCTTCAGAAACTCTCACCACATGACTGCAGGAATTCCGGAGCAGGAAACCAGCAGCAGGGATAAACTACAGCAGCCTTAAACCAAACTTCTTTACTGGAAATACATAAAACAGCTTCGATTACAGGTTAGCAGGTTGAAGCTTTGCAAACTATGAAATCTAACAGTAGAAAGGTGATCCTGAACTACATCAAATGATGCAGTTTGAGGAGTTTACTCCAGTAGTTTTCCAGATATACAATTATGAAATGCAGGTACGCACTCAATGTAAACAAATCACTTTTTTTTTCTCCATCCCAAACATTTCTTCCATGAATGTTGCCATTGTTGATCTATTTTCAGTCACTTCCATAAATAAACAAACACACGTGGAAGTTGGAAGCTGTTCACAGATTTTGCTTACAAGTATTTATTTAATGACACACATTAACGATCAGCATTAAAAATTAAATTGTGCAGGTTTTTTTTTCTTTAAACAGACCTCATGACATCGTGATGTGCAGCTTTTGAACATCTCAGAAGGAGCAAATAAAGAATGACTGACTGATCATGAAGACTGGCCTGTGTTTGATTAATCTGTAATCTGAATCCAATTTAAAAGCATGATGAAATAAGTGGAATTCAAAGGCTAAGATTGTCTCAAGTTTTACTTTCTTTGAATTGTTTTACTTAATTCCTTGTTGCCATTTGGTCACATTTCTGCTATTTCTGTTTTTAAACCTGCAGTTTAAAACAAAACAAATAACCTTATAAATGTAAATTCAAATGTATTTATTTGTTTCTTACTGTGGGAAAACTGTAAATTCATTTATGCTATCATTTTAACAATATGCCAGATTTTTATGCTGTTTAGTAAAATATGTTGATTGTTATAATACAACTGTTGTTTTCCCAAATTAAAGGAAAAGTTAAATGAAACAGACCAGCACAAACAGGTTTTTAAAAACTCTTTATTTGTCACACAAAAACATTTTCACAGTCAATTTATTCTAAAAAAGAGAGCTAAACACAACGAACTCTCCTAAAAAAATGCAATATTCAAGGTACTGATACAAAGAGAATATTAAAAACATAAATATTTATCACAATTTAAAGCTCTACCTTTGCATGCAAAATGTAAATGAGGTTCCAAGCTGGTTTAAGTGGAAGATGTAGCATGTGAGCTCAGTTAAAACACTTTGACCCACTGCAGTATCAGTATATGTTATGAAGATGACGCTACAGTACTTTTCACATCCAACTACAGGCCCGGACCTTCCTTCCTGTTGTTCTTTTTTCATCAGAAGTTAAGAATGATCCTTAAACAAAACAGACAGAGAAATTACATCATCATCAACAAATAAGAGAAACAGATTTTTATAAAACTTCTGGAGGCAAACTTGTTTAAATACCATCAGACGAGCAGTGCAGAAATACAAAGTTCTGCTGCTCACCTCTGCGGTTTAACTCCGAAACCAGCCGATCACGGCGGAGCAGATGCCCTGCATGGACCTCCAGCAGTACTGCCGAGCCATTCGTTTAGGGTTGCTCTCAGCTGGAGGGGTTGTCGGCGTTGGACTGGATCTCTGTGTGGTCTTAACTCTCTCTAGTGGCCGAACTGCCTTCCAGTTACGCCTTGCAGGTCCAGGTGCAGTCTGAGATCTTGCAGACTGCTTTGACGGTCGTGCCGCTGCCCGGTAAGAAGCGTCCGGCTGGGACTTGGAGAAGGAAACAGACCGCAAGACCATCAGAGAGTCGTCGCTTGCCTTCCTGCACATGTGAGGCTTGATCTGTCTCGGCCCTCGGCAGGCATTTGGCAGCTTTCTCAAAGTCCACATCATCTGGACAAAGTAGTGCCGTGGGTTTTTGTTGTAAGCGCTGCAGGTGTGAGGTTTCCCCACAAAATCGCACCAGTACCTCCTGACACCCTGGCACGACAGCCTCAGGTTTGTGTTTTCCCCTTGGCCTGTAATTATCATTGTGCACTTGTCCTTATTCTTAGTGGTGAATTTGATGGGCTCGTCCCAGATGCTTGGTTTCCTGCCGCCGTCACTCTGAGCCTCAGATGGCCAAAGAAAGAAGGCAAGCAGCAGCGCAGTGGCCCGGATCCACATGGTGAGTGAACGAGGAGGAGAGAGGAACTGCTGGAACTCAAGCTTCTTCTCGCTATTTATTGGCTGAGCAGGACATGTAAACTCGGACAAAAACAGTCCGACCAGGAAAAAGTGGTTTTATGGGCGGAGAAGAAGAACAACCACTATAGTTCCATTCTCAAGAAAAACAAACTTAAACGTGACATTGATGCTTGTGCTGGAAGGTGTTACATAAAATCCTACATACTGCCTCACATGAAAATTCAGAATAATGTTTAAGTCCATTTCATAAAATGGTTTGATGCATTCCTGTTGGCACAAGCTTGAAGAACTCATATAAATTTAGACTTAACGTATCATATTCCAATTATAAAAAGGGTGGTATGTCTGATACGTCATGTAAACAAGCAAGTGAAGCATTAAACTTCTTGTTTACTTTATGTGGCAGCTGAAGCTCATAACTGCGCAGCACAACCTATCATTTTCCTCCAAACATAAACACGGAGGAACATGACATGAAAAACCAAGACAGCCTTGGAGTAATTGCAGTACCAATTAGGAAAGAAGAAAAAAAAAAAAACGCCTATTTGAGACACGGCAGGAGAGTTATAGGAACTGGCAGGCACACACTGGGTTCTCATAGAGGGTTTATATTCTGGCAAATATTCATAAAAGTTACTGTGAGTGATGTGCAATAAAAATGTAACAATAAACAGAACTAAATTAGAGCAAGTCTTCAATATGAACTAATACCGAGCTGTGTTTTCAGTTTATTTCTTCAACAACTTTGTTATATTTTACGAGCAGGACATTCTTAAATCTGACATTTTTATTACGTGGAAACAAAATCTCTTCCAATGTTATATTTGTATTTTAAGTCAAACCGTGAACATAACACTGAGTGCAATCTCATGCATTATGGTGAGATGTTGAGCTCAAATTATGGGTTGTGAATGACTCTCAACGACTACCACATCAAAGTTTATACCATTTTGTGTTGGCTAATGTCGGTTAGCTATGGTAACCATCTTGAATTGAGTTGACTCTAAAAGTTGCTCAGTTACAGACGTGCATCTAATGACTACTTTACAGAAGTTTCTTTTAAAATTGTCCAGTGGTTCGTGAGATATTTTGCTAACAGAAACAGGATTAACGCCATCAGTTAATGCGAAGATTTTAAGCAAAGATCAGTAGTACTTTCTGTATATGTTGTGAATGACTGTCAGCTACCACCACACCAGGTTTTAGCTCAATATCTGTAAACCTGACGGAGTTCTAGCTATTTTGGGTTTTTTAAGGTCAGTTGGCTGTGGCAGCCATCTTGAAGGATGTTAATCAGTTGTAAACGTACAGGTTGAGATCATTTCCAGAAACTTTCATTAAAATTTGTTCAGTTGTTCATGAGATATTTTAGTAACACAGACCCGAACATCATCTGCCTTTGCCTTGATATTTTACAGAAATCCGTATGAAGAAACTGTTTGTGAAAATATTTAAATTAACCACACACACACGCACACACACACAGTTTTATGTGTAGTAAACACAGAAAAAAAGTATTGTTCCTGAGGTTTGCTGGTGTAGATTCTTAGTCATCCAGGACACAGTAAATCCATAAAAGGGTCAAAAACAAAAACAGCTGGACGTCTGTTCTGTAGCTGAAGACAATTCATTTCTCATCCAAGAAACTTTTTTTTTTTAATTGATAAAGCTCCTCGGATTATAAGCGAAATGTCTCGAGCTGCAGAACAGACGTCCAGCTGTTTTTGTTTGCACATTTTTTGGGATTTATTTTTGCTGAACCACGGATTCTGCTTTTTGACTAGTTGTGCCTTTGTGTATTTAGACGCAGCAGTGAGTTTGGATGTTTTTAGAGGTTTGGTGACTAAGAAAACCTCAGGACAAAGCTCATGGAAGAACAATAATCTCTTGTTGAAATAGCTGACCAGTAATCCACAGGGTTGTGGCTCAAAGTACCACTGCCACATAAAAAATGTGCATTGTATAAAGTTTTTATGAAACGATGTGCAAAAGGGAAAAATGTGGGACATTAAAAACTTTATGTATTATTCCAAAATATTGGTCATAATCACAAACAACTTACCCAAAAATGTATTTCCAGTTGAAAACAAAGAATGACAAAGGAAATAACTTGGAATTAGAGACTTTATTTACAATTTATACACTTTTTTTCACTGCCACATAAAAAGTTTTCCCTCTCGGACTCCACTGGCGCTCAGCGTTGGAGCGTAACATTTCAAACCATGCAGTTTGGATATATAACATCTAGTTTAAGCACTTGGTTATATATTTTAACCCCAAGAGGATTAATCAGAATCTAATTTTAAAAAAAAGATGATAGTCAAAGTGAGCACACAAACATCCTAAAAATGTCCATCTGAAGGGGAAATCTAAGTTATCGAATAAAAGAAGTAGAAAGAAAAAAGAGACAAAGTCCATATTAGTAGAAGTCATTTGATATTTCCTTTGGGCTGTGGATAAATAAACTTTATCATTCTTATATTCTTATACTGTTTCAGTCAGGGTATCATAAAATAGTATGAATTTATTTGAAACTTAGACTAACGTGAAAAACCAAAACGATAGCTAGCAGGCCATCTTCAGGGATCAGGATATAACATTATTTTTTAAATAAGGCCATTAAGACATACTTAAAACCTGCCATTAAATGTAGAAAAATATAAAAGTGGAAAAATGATTCACTTTAGCAGCTGGCTAACAGGTTTTGTGTGATTCATAAATCCACCTTTTTTATATTTATTAAGTTGTATATTAAAATTGTTGACATAAACAATAATAAAGCTGAACGAGGTTTAAATATAGAGACTAGCTATTGTTGTAATTTGTTGATGCTAATAGTAATTTATCAAACTATTAGGCTAATAGCATTTTATTATTTTGGAAATGTTCTCACATTAATCATGTCACTGACTATTTTCATTGGATTCATATAAAAGTGGATTTTTGTTCCTGTAAATGTCTAACATCTGCAGATCTGTTATATCTATAATTTGTTTTGTTATTGTGCAGTGACAACTCGAACTCCAACCTGTAAGATGGACGCTGTTTCTTCACAGTTTGCATAAACATTAAACTTTTGTTTACAATCTGATAGTACTCACTTGCCTAAAAATGGATTGTCTAAACTTTCATCATCATCATCATCATCATCGTCACTCTGCAGAGATCTGCAGAAAGTAGCTGCAGAGGTAGGTGGGATATCTAGATTGACTTGTCCAATGTGTTTCAGATTTCAGTGCTCAACTTTCATATCAAGCAGCAACAAAACAATCAATAAAAACTCATGAGTTCATGTTGTGTGTTCTAATGTAAGATATTAAAAAAAAAGCAAACAAAATATGTGCACAATGATAAACCACTAAAAAAGGGGGTTTGGCTTGAGAGTTCTCGTTCCACTTTATTGTTTCACGTCTATAAAAGCAGGAAGGATCCTAACAGAAAAGTAAGTTTGTGTTTGCTCATATGTAAATAAATGATTTAACTTAAATTATCTTGTCTTTTAGTTTCAGGACCCTTTAGCTAGCTCGAGAACCTAAAGAGTGACGGGCATAAACTTAGCTAAGGCAAACTTCCAATATTATCATTTGTGTTCATGCTTACTTCTATTTGTTACATAAGTTTTTACCAAAGTTAAAGTAAATATTTGTCTACGCTCCAGTTTTATAATTTAGAAGAATGATGTACCTATAAAATCTGACATTTTGGCTTGATTTGTGTGTTTTAAGTCCTTGGTACATAATATTAAAGAAATTGCATAACTGAATATGCAAGTTTCTTGTTATGAAGATGAGGCAAAACAAACAGTTAAAATATATTTCTTACCTCCAAAATATGCTTTTTCTTTTTAACCAAATCATTTTTTGTAGGGTTTACAAGTCCACATTAAAATATTTTTAACTTTTTGTTTTAAAATGCAAGAAAAAGGACTCGACTCACAGCATTCTCTGCCTACCAGTGTTTCTGTTTAAAAAGGGTAAAATATACATTTAAAGGCATCCTTTTTCAGTGTGTGTCAAACCAGCAAAAACAAACTTCTGTGAAATATTGTAAACAATTTTATCTGTCACAATTCTCTGTACGACTTTGTTCCAACAAGCCAGTTCTCAGTCATTACTCCACTTAGGAAGAAGAAGTCATGTTCAACAAAACACTCAAATACATCTTTCAGAACAGATCTATTGACACACTTTTACCGTTCGCTAGAGCTGAAAGTGTGAAATCCTTCCTGAATGCAGGAAGGAGACATGTTCGCTGTGGCCTTCAGTTCTTTAAACTAAAAAAGTACAGTAGAATGAGCGGACATAATCGTTCTGTTTTTCATCAGCTTAGTTGTTTTTTTTTTGTACAAACATGTAAACACAGACACAGCAGTCCTACAGAAAAATGCAGATCAAGTCTGGCTCAGATTTAAGATGATGGGAGAAGAGTTTGATGGAACGAAAAGCAAAGATCTGAGAAAGTTCAGTGGATCGTTGAAGAAAACATCTGCAGGATTTATTTTATTTTATTTTTTTCTCCATTTGTTCTCCAAGAAACCAGCTTTGCTTGAGATTCTTCCAGTTGGAAACAACGTGGAAAAAAGGAGCTAAAACAAAAAGAAAATGTTATGTTAGTGAACTCACATAATGCTGATGAAGTCGTTCAAAGATTATTTGGACATATTTTGTACGATTCTTTTTAATTTGTAACTTTAATTTAAATAAATGCACAGATGATCTGAGGCTTTAATATGAGAGTCTGTGCAGTTTGGTGCCAGGTGCTTGATGTAAATCTCTGAACTTTTATGAAAAAGACAGTTTAAAAAATAAATAAATAAGGAAACTAGTTCTCCTTGAAAGGATGCATCACCTGCCAACTTGAACACCAACCTTTTTAATAAAAATCTCTTGTATTTTATTAGTGAACAAAGCATGGATTGAAGATGACTGTCAGCTACTACCACACTAAACTTTAGCACAATATCTGTGAAATTGAGTAACTTAAAGCCACTTCTGTTTTGATTTTGAATTCATGTTTATCATTCTGAGACTAAATTATTTAGTTAACATTATTATACAATAAAGTTAGGAAAGCAAATTCAAAGTCTGAATACTTGGTCAAGCACTTTTGTGTTTTACATTTTTTGAACATAAACAAGAAAAACAAAAAAAAAGGGCAAATTAACAACTTTTGAGCTCAGTTTCTTCCTTTGAAAATAATGTTTTAGCCTCATCTTTGTGTCAGAATGCTTTTCAGACCCAACACTCCAACACACAATAATCAATATTTACAAACTCTACGGTGAAGGGAAGAGCGTACTTTTTTCACCTCCATGAAAGAGATGTTATTATCCAGACACGGTGCTGCCATCGAAAAGGCTGAGATGCTTTAAAGTTTAAAGATTCAATTAGATTTTACTCCTGCTACAGGTCTAAATCGCTGCTAAATGGACAACCTAACAAAGAAAGCTCTGAATCAGGTTAATATTGATTCAGCAATCGAAACTCATTCAGTTGTCGGGCTTGTTGCACACTCAATAAAACACCTGCAATAAAAAAATGATAATAATGCTAAGTTACCATGGTGTACTTTAGTTCCAGTTGTCAAGGGCACTGCAGGACAAACACAGGAGAACACAATGAATTCAGAAATATTAAGGAAATACTTCAAAGTGCACAATGTTGTTTTATTGCTATTATTGTTAAAAAGGTCCAGAAAGTTAATGAAGCTCTAGTTGTGTTGTTAAATAAAATAATTATAAACTGTCAGTGGTGTTTTTATGAAGCTCAGGTGTGGATTTTTTAACTCTGTGTTGCACCTTTTAATTTAAATATATAGACATAATATATATAGTCCATTTTTTATTGAGCTTTTTATAGTTTTAAAATCTAATCAATATTTCATAGCTTCAAAATTAAACATGTGAATGTTGTATATAATTTAGGAGAAATTAATTTTAATATATCTGCTAAAAATTACAAGGTTATGTAAAATAAGACATAAGGATTGTACAGGAAAAAAAATACGGTGAGAGTAACTGTTCTGTGATACCACTGGGATATCATTATTTTAAAGTAAAACTTTACAGTAAGAAAAGTAATGTAATGAGATGAAATCATAACTGTGAGAATTAAAAAAAACCTATAAAACCAGGTTGGACCTCTTCAGGTTTAGTCAAGAAAAGGTTTTAAACATGCAGCATGTCAACAAGTTTAAAATAAACAAACTCAGAACATGTAGCTGTTATACACCATGACTGAGTTTTATAATTAATTAAATACATTCTGCTGTTTCCAAGGTTTAATAATAAAGTGACTCATGTAACTTAGACATTTTGATTACTTTAGTATTTATATCCATGATCCTATACGATGGGCTGCAAAAGTATTCATCCCTCTTGGTGATCTTTCCATTTTATTGCCTACAACTGATGTAACAGAACCCTGAACATCCACAGAGCTCCATTAAATCCATTATTAGGAAATGGGAAGATGATTCCACCACAGCAAACCTGCCAATAGAGAGTCCATCAAAACTCACCAAGGAGGTTAGGAGGACATTTATCTGAAAAACATCCAGGAGGCCAAAGCTAACCCTGATGAAGCTGGACTGCTCCTCTGTAGAGACGAGAGAATCTGTCCATAGGACCACTTTAGGCTGCACAGAGCTGAGCTTCATGGAAGATGTGCAGGAAAAAGACACTTCTTCTCCAAACATGTGGAAGAAGGTTCTGTGGTCAGATGAGATCAAACATCTGAGACAACAGCAGATCTACCACCTCTCATCATGCTGAGAACCCCATCCCTACAGTGAAGCATGGTGGCGGCAGCATCATGCAGTGGGTATTTTTCATCAGCAGGAAAGATAGATTGGAGTAAAATACAGAGACATTCTTGAGGACAGGGACGAAGGTTCACCTTCCAGGAGGACAATGACCCTAAAACACACGGCTGAAGCCACAGTCCACTGGTTTCAGGACAAACAGCTAAAGGTCCTGGAATGGTCCAATCAATGTCCAGACCTCAGTCCAACTGAGAATCTGTGCTTTGATTTAAAGATTGTTGGACACAAGCAGCAGCCACCCAGCCTGAAGGAACTGCGACAAAATGTCCACAAGTTTAAATGTCCCAAATCATGAAGACAAACCTGAAGAGACTTGATGCTGAAACTGCTGCAAAAGGTCTCTCTACACAGTATTATGATTTGGAGGTTGAATACATTTGTCAGCTTAATTAATTAAAACATTTTTCCCAATTTAATTTCATTGATTAGAGGTATTTCATTGCTTTTAATTAAATTAAAAATTCCAGGTTTTAAGGCAACAAAAGAGAGAAAATACCAAGAGGGATGAATACTTTTGCAACCCACTGTAAATGATGACATGTTGAATATATTTTGTCCTTCAGGTTCTGTGCAGCAGGTCCAAAAAATTACATCTAGAAACACAAAGGGTCAACTCTTCACTTTCAGCACATTTCACCGTCAGTGGAAACTAAAACAAGGAGGATTCCCACTAATTCTGCCACTAACTGGAAGAAAAATGAACGAGGCTTGTCACCGACATTACAGACAGTTTTTAAAACTAGCTAAAGTTTTAAAAACTCTCCTCTAAAGAACACAGTTGCACATTTATGGGCATCAGTAATTCTCACCATGGTGGGTTTTCAGTGAGCAGAAAAGCACTAAAACAAGCTGCAAAGATGGAGTTAGAAATAAAATCAGAATAAACACAGAGACAAGGTGACATTATGACACCAGGAGATGGCAGGACAAGATGGAAGCTGTGAGGAAAACGGTGGCAGAGAGTCAGATTATTGGAATCGTCGTTGTTCCAGTACCTTTCAGGAGCCAGAACCAGAGCTGGCTCCATCACCAGTCGATGTGCCTCGGAGGAGCCGAGGCCCGAGGAAACCTGTTCATTGTGTCATAGGTGGGGACGCTACCAGCACAGGAACACACACACAGCATTACCAGCCACAGATATAAAGTTCAAAATATTTCATCAGCTTTCTGTCAAACAATTCACACGACAGAGAGCGAAACAGCTTCATCAACATCCTCTGAGGGTTGAACTGAACAACAACTGAATGTTAAAGTGATAAAAATCATCTATCAAACCCCAAAAAGGCACATCAGTTGTCATACACTTTCATGGTTGCAGCACATAACACAGCCCAGGAAAGTACCTGGTACTTACTGAGTACATGCTGGGCTGTAAAATTAGCGTTTTGGAATGAAAAGTTTCTCATGTTAAAGGAAAAAACCCAACAGTTTTTAGAAGCTGCTACAGTGAAATCTGGCCTGTAATTTAGCTGTTTTGCTCTCTGCCTCTGGCTTCTGTTACAGCAGGTTGGTTGTTCAAACTCAGCCCCGTCCAAATGCAACTTAAAATATAAAACACATGCAGTTAGACTTTGGGTTAGATCAAAAAACAGAAATCAAAGAAGCAGCGTTTCCAGCGTCACACTAATGCTTGCCTCTCTCTGAACACAATGATCAGGTGAACGTTCATTGGGCTTTGGCTGACGCTAAACGAGAGGAAACAGGAAAAGTTTTCATTCCACGCACGAACATCCCGATGCAGCATGCAGCTGGTTAGTGATTCGACAGAGTCGCCCCAAACCACAAAGCAGAACAAGGACAACATGCCAGAGAGAAGTTGTGGCAGCAAAAGGATTTATGGGCGTCACGGCTCCTGTGGCATCGAGCAGATGTCTTAAATCATATCTTTTAGGGAGTTTTTCTTTTTTACCCCTAAGAGTTGACCTGACTTCAAATTAACTCCTTCATTTATCTGTTGAAACAGAGCTGGAGTTAAAAAAGGATAAGATTTATAGTATATTATATTATTGTTGTTTTATTTTATTTGAATTTTATTACAAATTTTAATAAATTCATTAGGATTTTTTTGTGCAAGTGTAACTTTTTGGAAGACAGAATTCCATGCCTTTTTCTTTGAATTGTAATCTATCTTTTATTATTGATAAGTATAGATAATTTGTTTAATTAAAAACTCTAATTTGCCACTTTGTTGATTATCCTATAGTACACTAGTCTGAATTGACTCTAATGCGCAGCTCAATAAAATATTAAAGGACTTCACAAAAAAGAAAAAAAAAACAGTTTCAATGACAAAATGCCTCAACATATGAAACCAATAAAATGAGTAAACTATGGAACATTAGAGGAACACCAAGAGAAACCGTTTGTCTCCTCGTGTTTTTTTTATGCTCCAAGTCCTTTTTTTTAATAAACATGGATAACTTTATGACTTTGAGTTGTTTGACAAAATGCTTTTATTAAGTTCTTTTCCACAACTGAGATGCATAATAAGTTTTAGATATGTTTAGAAGCAGATTATTCTTTCTTTTTTTTTTTATTTTTGGAAAAGCATCACTTTCTGCTTCCTTTTGCTGCTGGTCTTAAAGCTAGCTGAGGCTAATTCTCACTTTTGGATAAAAAGAGACTGTTCTGCAAACTATCATTTCTCCTTTTTGACTTTCACAATAAATCACTTTAACAAAATCATTGAATAAAATATATATTTTTGTAGTTTTCTTTAATAAAAAGCTGCTATTACCTGTCAGTTTTAATGTTTATTGTTAACAGAAAACTTCCAAATGTGCATGTGAGTGCAATGAATGAACTCTCCCTGCAGACGTGCCGTATTTTCTGATACGTCTGTAACAACTAATCAACTTCCCAAGCAAACCTCCACCATGGCATGCAGTCGGTGAGATAATTATAGTTTACCTTGTCATCATGGGGTTAGGAATACCTTGACAGCGCTCACTATGATAACCATTATTACCATTTTCCAAACTGAAAACAAAATGTCGAATACAAAAAAGGGATGAAAAATGACAAACAGGGCATGCTGATTTTTTTTATGAGTAGCTAAACTTTTCAAGAATGTTAGGAGATAAATATGTTCTGAGTGTAAACTACAGTTTTATTTACAGAGAAATGTCTTAAAAACAGGTGGACTTGTAAGATAATGATTGCAAGAGCCCTTTATGAAAGGTAAGGGGCACTTTTTTTTAAATTTAGCACATGACAATAAGCCACAGCATCCACCCACAAGAGCAACTTTAAGCTTAAAAATACAAAACAGCACCAAGAATTTAGTAAACAGCTCTCTATGTACATGAATCAGAAAGAAACGCAGAGTTATGGAAGGTAAAGTCAAACGGGAGGTGGGGAGGATGTCTTACTTTTTCATTGGAATAGTCTCAATGCTATAAAGATACACACAAAAAAAAAACAGTAACAGAAAAATGTCATTGAGATGTTCGGAGAGAAAAATGCATACTAAAGTTGGCTGTAATCCAGGATGGATTACAGAGAGAGAGAGAGAGAGATGAAACTGAAATCTGAGAAATTAAAGTCCACAAAGGTTGGACGAAAGGATCGTAAAGAAAAAAATATGATTTCACAAAATGTGTCAGTGTCTCTTTGTAAAGTGCCAAGTGCTTGAGAGAAGAATGAGAAAAAGAAAAAGAAAAGATATGGAGATGGAAATAGTAGAAATGGTTATCACAAAGTAAAATGCCAAGTCCCAGAAACAGAGGAGCTACAGGGAAGAAAGAAAGGGACAGAAAATAAACCAACAGTAAACCAGAGAAGCTTGAGTTACAAAAAGAAACTGTAAGAAGTTATTTATGGTGTGTTAAATACACCTTTATTTTTAAAGGTTTATTTAAAAGAATGATCACATTGGCACAAATAGGAAAGTAGAGAAACAGAAGGAAGTCCTGCAACCATTAACAGTTTACAAAGAAATCTTATAATCACTGAGATGACTCAGGTCTTACTGACGAATGCAAAGTAACCACACCATGCCCAGGTTATTATATATCTAACTATTTTCAAGTAAAAATATCCAGTAAAACAACTCACTCATCGTAAACGTCCTCTGTGTCCATCCTGCGGTAATATTTGGCCAGTTTCACAGCCAGGATGACACTCGGGAGCAGAAAAAGGGTGCTGCAGCCCAGGCCCATCCAGAAAGTGTTCTGCAGAAAAGATTAAAGAATTTCAAAACTAACTAATCACCAGAAAGCATTAACTTCTAAAGTTACTTTTAGAGTAAATTGAAAGCCTAGCATTTCTTGAAGAAATGCATATTGCCCGCCGCCTTTAATGTTAGAGTTCTAGACTAAGATCATCTCTTGTTGAGAAATGAAAACTTACATTAACCTTGTTAATGGCATTATACACGATGATGTCGTGCAGTATGTGTTGTGAATGACTCTCAGCTACTTCCACACCAAATTTTAGCTCAATATCTGTGAAATGTAAAGAGTTTAAAGGTCAGTTTGCTCTGATGCCATCTCAAATTAGTCTGACTCCGAAAGCGAATCAATTGTTGACGCACATCCAGGATTACTTTCTGAAAGTTTCATTTAAAATCCATCCAGTTGTTTGTGAGGTACTTTGGTAAAAGCAGCCATGATCAAAATCATTATTGCCTACCTTTCTGCAGCAGGCAATAAAAAAAGATTTTTCGGGATAGCATTTTAGGAAATTTAGTATACTCTAGTCACCAATTTTTCAATATTTTGTAGTGTTTTCATTATCACTTAAGCTGTTTTACAAAATATATGTAACATATATGTAGGATTTCATCAAAATTATATTGATGTGGCTTTACAATATTGATGAGAACAGTAGAGAACCAATTCAATTTTTTTTGCAAAACCATTTGTAGTAGCTAAAGTAAGGATTATCACATAAAACTTGTGTTGTAACAACATGACAGAGGTCACAATGTTATGGCTGATTGGAGTAAAATTGTGTCACAAACCGCAGTGAACAACAGCTAACCACATGAAACTTGTTCATGCAGACTTTTATTTGTTTGTTTGCTCAAATTCTCAACATCGTTACCATTGAGTCCACCAAGAAACTACAGGTCATGATTTCCACCGTGTCCAAAATGTTGCTGAAGGGCTTGCATTGTGCAACTTCCAAGGCCAACTATAAAATACGTAGAGAGGAAATGTTAGAGAACAACACGTTCAGCATCGTACTTTCTTAAGTTTCGTTTCTGCTCGCAAACATTGCAAAATAAATCTCTGTACCTCTGAATAACAATAAAAATGTTATGAGTGACGGGAAAAAGCTTTATTGACATCTTTGAGATTCTGGTTACAAACATTTTAACATTTTGTCCTTTTTTCCCCTGCTTTGGTTGGCATTCCTTGGACTCAACCAGCGTGCCTCAAAGCAAATTCCTCCGATTTAAAGAGGCTGTAGCCGTTATATTTGGCCTCTCTAAATTTACTCCAAAACTCCAATGCAAAGTTGTTGTTATGCACATTAAAACGCTGTGTTTGGTTCCAACACTGGACAAAACACAGACACCTAAGAAGTGCAGCAAGCCTGGGAAACACATTTTCAACATGATATCCTGCTGACACCAACACTTACAGATGTTTTGACCCATTCTATGTACTGATGGAAGTAACCAATGATGGTTGCTGTATATTTTCTTGTTTCCTGAGGAAATGAAAGCACATTGTGAGCTTGATATGATACATAAATTGATAATATGAATGTAAAACGCACTCATGTGGTTACCTGATTGATTAAAAGTGTGGCATTCTGGGAGATGAGGTACTGAGCAGCTTCGATGGCATCAAGAACAGCTATAATTTTGTTCTGTAGGAAAAGAAGAATCAATGTTCATGAGATTAGGATTGAACTAAGCCGAGATTGTAGATTCAGACTGAATTACTTACTGGAAGATCTGAGGCTGTTCTCTCCAGGAACCTCATGCTCTGGTTCAATGCACTCTTTAAAAAGACACAAATGAATTTATCAGTGCCAGAGGTCATTTTAACTCACACAGGCAGACATAACAGCGGCACAAGGGGGGAGAAGGACATTTAATTTTAAATGCATGCAGAAGAATTTTGTTCCAAAATGAAATACCCACAATTCAAAGAAACAAATCTTTTTTTTTACAATAAAATCACACAATGTACAGTACATACACTGTATGCAACACGACCAATGAAGAACATTTCTTTAAGTGGATATTTTTGCACTATTTTGGCACAAAAACTTCACGGACAACACCAATAAGTTGTTGATTGCAATTCACAATAAAATACAATAAAATTGAGAAACATTACATGTGTTTGTCACACACTTTTTAATCGAAAAGAGAACATATTTCTTCAGATGTTCTAGATAATAAATAGAGACACTAAAGGTAGAGAACAGACACATTTCTGCTTACCCTTGCTCTAACATATTTCTTGAAGATGAATGAAGAAAAACAGAACAACAACAACATCATGACTATAAATCCTTGATAATATTTGATTTAATTTGAATTTGACAGAGAAAATAAGATTGATTACATAAGCGTTCAGCTGGAGCCATGTTTCACACCCTGTTTTTAAATCTGCTTTGCTTTATTTGTAAGGGGAACATTTGGCTCCTGGTGTAAATGCCTGACAAACAGCTTGTGGCTGATTAAGTCCTTGTGTTGTTCGTTCCAGCCTAGTTGGTGCAGGTTTGGTTTTAACACCTTTTTTCACTGAAACTGTTGCTGAGAACGTATCAATAAAGCCAAAAACAATAACCTGAAAGGTAGTAAAAGACAAACAGAGTTTCTTTTTGAGTAGTTTTCTCTGCAGTGGTGAGAAAACCACTGCTGGGAACTATATGATCCTTTGGTAAAATAAAATAAAATTACACAGCTTTATCATGCAGGTGTAGAGCTCAGACTGTAAACGGCTTTATTATACCGGGAAAAGTAACGTCTGCCCTTTAAAATATAATGTAGAGGTAATTTAAGATAATACTTTCTTTAATCGATTGAACAGCTAATTATTTCCTTTCTGCTACTGTCCCCTAAAGAATATGTCAACACAAACTAAAGAGTCAGAAAACATTCCTGAATCTAACAACACTTTCTTTTTAACTGTAGAATTAAAGCCTTTTGATGCTTGGTGTAAAAATGTCTTTCGTTTCGTCTCATTTTATTTTTCAGCTGATTGTTACAGTATGCTTTAAATATAATCGCATTATCATCTCTAACCGCCTTTAAAGGAAAGAGGAGAATAATGATTATAACAGCTAAATTAGAAAAAATATTAGTATGTGTTTGTGCATCGTTTCTCCGTGGTTTAGGGTGGATAGCTAAAGGAATCTGGTCAACCCAGAAACCAAACTGAGCTGGAATCTGAGACACACAGTGGGTATATTACCATGGCTTGCTCCATTGGAACAATCTGCTGTCTGTGGATTTGCCGCAGAGTGCTGACATGGCCTTTCAGAGCGGTCTGCAGAGGTCCCCTGGGCTGAAAGAACACACAAAACAAGTCATTTTTGTGTTTCACCAAAGACCTGGAAGAACATGAAGGCCATGCATTTATGAGATCCCTGCTCTCATCCATCAGAAACAAATGCTTTTAACCATAATCCATACATTTCTTTTAACCAATAGTCGGTGAGTCTGTAAGAACAGAAACTGGGACTTTGAACGGATTCCTGCTTTGAAAGTCTTTTATCTCTATCTGCAAGTGAGTAAATGTGTTAGCTAAAAGCCTGAGAGTGGTCAAACAGTATAAGATCTCTCTTTGTAGGCATGTTGAAAGTGCTTGAATGGCAAGAATGCCGCAGCTAATAAGTAAATTAAATCAAGGTTTTGCGAAGGCAAAAAAACACAAGATAGTAGCTGAAAGAGTGGATGTTAGTTAACCAGAGCAGCTAACATCTTCTCACCATAAGGTCTGTTTGAGATTCCAGTTCTTTGGCGAATGAGAGCACATCAACTGCAGTGACTCCTTTATTCACCTAAAGACAGGAAAAAAAATCATTAAACAAGATAATGTCAACACTGAGATTCAGTTAGGAGTTTAACCCTTTCAAAAACAACCTGCGTGTTTTAATGGGTTAAAGTTGCCTGTAAAGTAACATCATCTTGGACCGACAAATGGAAAGGAGAATAAGAAATAAAAACAAACCAGCGTGAAAACCCAACAATATCCCTATTTCTTTTATAGTACTAAAGAGGATAATTGATTTGGGTTCTGCTAATTAAATAGACTTAATTAACTAATCATGAAAAGGTGTGAGAGCATAAAAGCAAATGTTTTATGGAATTTGTTGTTCTGAAACATTCAGGTGTGTGTTACCAGTGGTTCCTCCTCATAAATAGGGGCAGAGTTTTAAGGTCAAGCCGTCTTATAGTTACTTTTTCTACATTAACAAGATATTCTAGAGTCAAACATTCGGTCATTTGTCCGACAGCTGAAACTTGGCCTGATGTGAGTCATGCAAGAGGACAAAGTTTTCAAACAAATTTAGAGAAGCAGAAACAGAAAAGGCTGAAAGAAAGAAGAATTAATTAAAAACAAAAGTTCAGCCTAATTGAAATGCTGTGACGGGGCTTTTAAGGGATTATCTCGCTGGGCTGCAACTGCTGGAGACTGAAACTGACTCAGTATTGTGAGAAAATAAAACTTATTTTCTGTTGCCGTCTCACCAAATTCTGAGTGTTTTCAACCAAGCCACCAGCAAACCAAACAGCAGTGTTTTGAGAAGCCAGTTTTTGAAAACCACATCTTAGTTTTGTGTGTGCACGGCTTGCAAAACTGTATAGTAGGCCGTGTACAACATTTTATTACCTGCATCGTACCTGCTTCAGCCTGCTTTGTACCCGCCTCAGCAGCCGCCACCACAGTCAGGATTTAATCTACTGGAGTACACTTTAGACATGAAGAAAGGCCGGCTTGGACCACTTTTTAAATTATTAATATAAATAATTAGTGTAGGTTTTAGACCTGAAGACGTTTTCTGTCAGAGAGCTTGAACATGTTCAAAACTGAATCGACGAGACAAGAAAGCCTCTGTGACTCAGAGAAAACTGAGCCTGAGTTTACAGAAAGTTCCTTTTAAACACACGATCAGTTTAAGCTGTTGCAAAAGTAGCATCTAAAATCTATTCATTAATGAGGTGCACTGTATTTTCCGCACTATAAGACGCACTGGATTATGACGCATTAAGCGAAACGAAACAGCCCTGTCTTTTCGGAGAATACTGCACCGACGTAAGCGTAAAGTATAAACGCCTCCACCGAGCCCTGTGTGACGCTACAAAGCGCGACTTTAACTGAGCCTTAATGCTGCAAGCGTTGCGGCTTTGTAGTTTAACCGAAGTCGTACTAAAACATCACGACTTCTTAAAAATATAAGGTGCACTGTCGTTTTTTGAGAAAACTGAAGGCTTTTAAGTGCTCCTTAAAGTCCGGAAAATACAGCACTTAGTTTTTCACACAATACTTTCTTCAGTTTAGCTTACAAATGATCTTATATTATGTCTTGGGTTTTTTCTTTATTTGATGTTTTATTAATGCAAATTTAACATCTTGCAGTCAAAAATAGGTCACTAGCTAATTAACTAAAAACATGTTTCTGTCTTCATCTACTCTAAAGACAGAAACATGATTGAAGGTGTTATTCCTGGGAGTAAAAACCCCATATTCTGATTTCTGGAGACACTGTTAGTTGTATACCAAGACAAACTAGATAGTTTCTGCTCTCGGGCCTAAATCTAAGTGAAGCTGACAGTTTGGGCAGGGGAAGACAGCAGCTCAGCTCTGCAGGATCAGTTTGGGATAATTGAGCTTCAGTGGTCCTCAGCAGAACCCCGAGTTCTGCGTCACGTTGCAGCACACATCAGGTGAAGCCTGACTGCCTGCTTCCTGCTAACTGACAGCAGAGGAGGTGGCAAACACACCGAGCCAGCAGAGCAAAGGTTTCTGATTTGTGGCCATGTTTAAAAAACAAATATTTGTGTGTTTATGTCTATTTCTTGTTGTCAGGGCTTACTTGCCTGTCCTGTGCATGTATCTGTTCTTTTGTCTGTCTGTTGCCAAAATATCTCATGAACCACTGGATGGATTTTACCAAAACTCTCAAAGAAAATAATCATTGGATGTACATGTACTACTGATTAAGGTTTGGAGTCAATTTAATTCAAGATCCTAGAAAACTGACCATAAAAACACAAAAATGGCTATAACTCTGATAATATCATATATATTGAGCTACAATCTGGAGTAGCAGTCGCTGATAATCATCTGCAACATACTTGGATTGCATGAGATAATCTGAATATTACTATATTTTATAGTTACATTTTTCAATCTAAGAAGATGTTAGACATTGGTCGACTTCAAGGAATTTATTTATTAAGCTCTGGAGGTGATCAAACTGTCTCGTTCATGTGCATTTTTCCCTGAACATGACAGCGTACTGTGTTTTATGTCACCTCTTCCAGGTAGTCGGCGTAGTTGATCTCTGACAGCCCCGCTACAGAGAAATCTTGGAGGTTCTGCTTCCCCTCGGCCTCTAACAGGGTTATCCCCCTCAGGTCAATCTTGACGCTGTCCAGTTGGCTCACCACATCTTTAGTAAACTGTGAACGTAATGAGACGACTTTACTGAAGACATTAGATCTTATTAACTGTTACTGAATGTTGGAGCTAAATCTTGTTGCCTTTTGTTGACTCTGTAGGTCCTCGAGTCTCACTGTTTTCCTCCATTATTAATAACAATATAAGTTTGCATGCAATAAATATTAGAGATGACTAAAAGCACATCGCTGACATTGAAGGTTAAGAAAACTGCAGAACAAATGTTTACACTTTGAGCTTAAATGTCTTATTTGAAAGTTTTTTTTATATTATTCAAATGATTTATCCTTGTTTTTACCTTTAATTTATGTTTTCTCAGATCTTATTGTTGAATTTCTGTACACATTATTCTTATACAATAATGAAGTCAGCTGAAATAACAAATGCAATTAAACTACTTGTTTTGGAAACTATTGTACTTACTCTAAATGGGATTTCTGTTTGTTATCAAAAGTTCTAAATGGTTTATTATAGAAAAAAAAGAAAAAATATATGATTTTGTTAGTTTTTTTCTTCTTTTTGAGCTGTTCTGAAACTCATAATCATAAAAGGGTATTTCTTTGCAGAGAGGATTTTTCCTTAAGAGAAAAAAAAATCAAGTCTTGAAGCCAAACGAAGGGTTTTTGTGACACAATGAGAACAAAACTAAACATGAAGACATTCCAGGAGTGTCTGGGATTACTGCACGTTTTCATTGAGTCGGACGTTGAAATTAGAAAGAGTTCAACTTGATAAATTTTTTCATACTCAATAGCATCTACAAGTCATAAAGTTCTTCTAAGATTTGCTGGCATTAATGAAGATCCAACAACCAATCCGCCGCCGGCAACATGGAGCCAAGGCTGAATTCCCAGCTGGCAGGAAGGTGCAGGATGTCTGGGCAGGTAGCTGGCCCAGGGTCAGAGAGAAACAGAAACTTAGAATATTGTACTGTTTTAGGCATATGCTGCAGCAACGGCTGAGGCATCTTAATTTGATCAGCTGTCAGCACATATTCTGTTTGTTTGGCAGAGAAATGAAGTTAGGCTGATGAAGTAATGCTGCCAAAAACAGATTCACTTGTTGCCAACCAGTTAAAGTCCTTTCTGCACCTGAAGCAAGTTTATTTGTTATTTTGATTTTTTTTTTAAGATTAATTTGTGATGAACTTCAAGTTGCCTTTATATTTAAATATATTTAAGATATGAGTTCATGTATGATGATTATTCATAAGTGTAGGTTTAATTCCTAGCATCTATCATGTCCTTGCACAAAGACATCACCAGATTGCTTCTGTCTGTGTATCTGACTGCAGACAGGTAACCTCAGATCTTAACCCACATGTTAAACTGATTTTTGATCAGATAATTTATAATCTGTGAACCTGAAAGGACAAGTTGGTAAAGAAAATCAATGGATGGATGAATCGTGGACTGATAGCATGCATCCTGTTTAAAATGAGTGACTTACTCTTTTTTTTTACCCCCCCACAAAAACCCCCCAGTTGTTTTATTAATTTTAAGACTTATTTTTCATATTTAGCAGGTCCTGAGTAACAAACGTCAAGCTGCAGCTTCACTGAATGCTACTTCTGCTTCACGTTAAAGGTACTAACCAGTGTTGTGTTCAGGAAAGAAGAAATGTTGAAGACTTTATCCAGACGCATGGCAGAGTAGATGCCTTTGTTCTTTTTGCAGGTACTATTAAGGACGACAGCACACACACACACACACAAACGTCAAGGAGAAAAATGGCAAAAAGACAAGCCAATATAAATTCAATCACAGTAAAAATGTTTGCTGCCACCAAGTGAAAGTGGCTGGAAGTACAAAGCTGACATGTTCCCTGATTAGAAACAACAGAAGATCCCACAGAAGACAGAGTTTTCCTAAAATATAAAAAATAAACATGTCACAAGCTTTAGGCAGCCATCCAACAAATAGTCTCTCTGTGTTATTTGTGCTTTCTTTCTAATGAGTGAAGACTTGCTCTATTTGTAAATATAATGATTTTGGGTCTGCCATCCCATCCCAGCGTACTGATGAATACTCATCTTAGAGAGAGATAATGAAAGCTTATGCAATCACAAAAAAAAATAAATAATAACACTGCAGAAAAGCAGCACTGATGGTTTTAGAAATGACAATAATTAGCTGCGCTGGTTGACAGCAAAACTGTTCATTTGCATTTCCATCCATGTAAATGATCTATTCAGCTGAATGCTTGCTGCTAAAAGCAAAGACTGCAACACAAAGAATGTCATCATTTCATAGTTCATTTGCTAAAAAAATGCTTTCATTTTCGTCTGTAAAATACAGATGGTGAAAAGGATGTAATTAAAAAATAGTGTAACAAATACAATACTGTATAAAAATATCTAACGACTGTCATTTCTTTTATCAGGCTTTAAAAGAGACACATTTATTTTTTATTTTTTTAACAGTGGCATTGAGCAATGGATCTGTAGGGGGAAAAACAGCAAAAGTTTTAAAATGTAACTTTTGTCTCTTTGTTAGTTGCATCTGATCACAAAAACATTGTTTCTGTTGTTTTATTTGCTTTGGGAAAACATTTTTTTTTCCTTAGCTTGTGTTAGTTTGTCGTTTTTATAAGTCCAGCTATAGAAATGGTACCAAAATATGTTTTTGTGACAAGTGGCGAGTAACAACACGCCTCTGGACACAATTTAAAACATTAATTTGCTAAATTCTCTTGAGTTTAGTTGCATGTTTGAATGACTCCTACATCAGCTTTTGTTGTTTAAAAAACTAAAACATATTTTACTGAAAATAATCTGGTAGAAGAACAAGACACATGAGTCAAACATAAATAATTTCAAAGATTATATAGAATAATCTGGTTATTGGGGAGAAAAGTGAGTGGCTACAGCCTTTTAAACACCACAGTTTGTAGGTAAACATGGTTTTTCTTTACCTGTACAGACTTTCTGCTGTCAGCTCCAAGTTGGAATCGTTGTACATGTAGCCAGGGATGAAATTCTTCCACTCAGGGTTGATTAAATAAGGCGTGTCCACAACCTGACAGAAACAGAGAGCAGGGGAGGGGTGTGTGGTAGGTGGATCGGTATTTCTGTATTTTTGAACAAATAAGACAAAATCTTTTTTAGTTTATATATGAAAGTTGACTACAATGTAGATTATGGAAACAAAAAAACATGCATGCTTTCTAATTTTGATTGTAGTTAAACTAAAGGAAACTTTTCTCAAATATGTAAACAGGTATTCCACATTCCTCTGATTTCTTTTTCCTGTAACAAAACAACGACAAGGATCAGAGAAAATGCTGCAAGAATCAGGTTCAGCTTAGTTTTTTAATTTTTCTGTTAAGAAGTTGAACGTTCCTTTTATATCAGCACAGAAAATAACTATTTTAAACACGTTCCAGCTATTTCTAATTACTATTCTTGCTTTAGAAGCGTATGAACTTGGAGCTAAATTAGACTTTTGTTAGAATGGTTTCATTGCAGCAACATTAAGGCTGAACATAATGAGAATTACAAGTAAAAAGGCCATCCAAGGGACACCAAACCGTGTGAAGGACCATCATTTACAGTACAGTGATGCTCACACTGGTCCTGGAGGAACTTTATCCTGCAAGTTTTAGTCGTTTCCTGCTCTGACACACCTGATTCAATGCCTGAATTACCTCTTCAGCATATAAGAAGCTCGTTAATCACCCAGGTAATAAAATGACTGTTAGTACTAAAATACTAAAATTTACTTTGTGCTTTTGTTTCAGCGAAAGTTTTAGTTTTGGAAGGCTTGGCCTCTATTTATCAGAGTTTTTATTGTGTTTATTTACCTTAAAAAGCTCTTTGGTGTGGAATGGCTCACAGATCAGTTTCTCCATGTTTCCTCCAGCCAAGAAGATGGCGGTCACCACTCCCATCAGCACCCAGGAGAAAATGAAGCTGAATCCAACGCCACTGTAAAAACCAGACAGACTTTTCAGGTAAAACATCAGAGGGCAACACAGGCTTAAGGTCATAACCGTTTATTAGAAATATAGCCACCGTTTGTCCTACATGGTGAAACATTTAACGGTCGTCGCTTATTAAGAAAAAAATAAACAGAACAAAGTAGCTAAATGGATAACAATGAGAAGAAGAATGGTAATTCTTTACATTAAAACAGCCTTAGCTTTCATTTCTATAACCCAGTGGTGTCCAGTCCTGGTCCTGGAGGAACACCATCCTGCAGGTTTTAGATGTTTCTCTGCTCTTCAGCAGGTCTTCATGTCTGCAGAAGCCCGTTAATCACTCATTCATTCAGATTAGGTCAAAGCAGAGAAACAACTAAAACATGCAGGATGATGGTCCTCCAGGACCAGGATTGGACACCCTAGCTATAAATGACACTGTTCCGTTTCATACCTCATATCACAAATTAAAATTATTAATAAAAACCTTAAAAGACCTTAAATGTATCAGTTTGATGGACTGGTCGGTTTACAGGAAGATGCTGATGTTGATGTTTTCATTACGCCCCGAACATTTTCAATTTGATAATTTATCAAGTTGTGGAAAAGTTTTTTTTTTATATGGTGCTGTGTGGGAAAAAGAAATAACTGTAGTATTTGCTGTTTGACAAGAAAGCTACAGTAAGCTTCTTATGTGCCCACAAGAATAGTTTGATTTAATTTATATATCCTTAAACTCTTCAAACATTTGGCTTCAGTTTCTGATCTTTTTAAAGTATATTAACCTTCACAATCTTGTAAGAAATACCAAATGATGTTCAGTTTGTTGTACAGACTTTCATTTAGTGGACTCACGCCATGAGAAGGGTTCCTCCTGTGTTTGAGACGCATCCTCGTGTTGTAGGGGACGCATGTTTGTCATATCCCAGAGTGCCGCACAGCAGGCCCAGGTAGTTGAAGGCCAAGACGAGGACCACCATGCAGCAAAGAGCGATGCAGCCGATCCATCTGTAACATCCAGAAAAACCAAACAAAGTTCACGTTCAAGGTGTCCGACCACAATGAGAACAGGACGTTAGCTCCAGGTACAGCTGATTTTTATTTCCTGAGATGTTGTCCGCAGTGAAAAAGGTCTATTGTGCTCCGAAAATCAAAGATTATGAGATTCCACAGGGGAAAGATGAAGCTATAATCTTGAATTATTTGTATATTTTTGTCTACCCTGCACGTTGGGAAACTTTATGAAAGGTTGTCACGTCAAACAAGTCCCAACCAGGTTTTTAACCCATCTTAACCAAAAATTAAATGAAATTAGTTAACTCCAAGTTGTGGCGTTGCCTAAACTTATAAAACGTCCCCAAAGTTCACAATACAAACAGAAAAAACACTTTAATATTCTGTTTTTATCATAAAATGCCATCAAACTGAAACAGGTCCAATTAAATTATTTCCAATTCTTAATTTTCTGTTTCCCACTAATGTGCAATTTAAACTAAATTTTTTTAGGAGTAATGAGAATTTTCTCTTTAAATCAAATTATTGAATCAGGTTAATACAAAAGTATCTGTTTAAGCAACAAAGCCTGGAAATATTTACTCTTATTTTGGCTTTTCTGTAGTTAAAAAAAACCCTTCTTGAAAGAAAGCTTTCTACTGATGTGAGTAAACCAACGTTGAATTCATAAAAATGCTTGGAGGTCAGTTTACCTGTAAAAGTCCATTTTATCAATTTCCGGGTAGTAGTCTTCAATCTTTGCGTGCACGTGGTTAATGAAGATGGTGAAGTTGGACAGACAGGTCTGAACTGGGAAAGCTTTGGAAAAGCTGCTGATGTTGTTGCCAATGCCATCCATCAAATTCCGTACACCTGAAAAACAGACCAGGTAATATATATCAGCTTTAAATGTATAAGACAGGTGTGGCTAAAGCCACAGGAGCAGTTACAACTTTTAAAAAGTGACTTACTGCTGACGACACTTGTGGTCTGATCTATCACCATATGTGGTGTATCATTCAACGAGGAGAAACCCTGTAAGTAAATTTGTTTTTGTCATTCAGCTGAAAATTATATTGTGTTTTAATTCAGCAGTAAAGTTAAGAGCTGTACAGTAAAATCCTCTTCATTCCTCCACACTCACCCTTTGGACAACTGCGCTCAGATCTGTCTTTACTACGTCGTTCATCTTTTCCAGCTGAGGGTTCACGTCGGGAAGCTAAAATAAACACAGATAATCAGGCGCACAGCTGCAAGATCAAAATCTGACATTCATTATCCAGTAATGTAAATGCTTTTCCTTATACACCAGACCCAAGATATAGGTTTGTAAAAATGTGCAGTTTTCTGTTAGAGAGAACAGTAGGAGGAGGAAATTGCTTAGATACTTTAGAGGCAATATCTTAATTTAAGTCAGTCTTTATCATGCTTTTCTTCAGTTTTTAAGGCGTCCTTTTCTAGTCAGATGCCCATAATTACTTTGTAACTGAATTTGCTTCCTGTTTTAATTTGTCTTGTTGATCATTAAGAGCATCCGTTTTAATTCACCTTTAATGTGGAGACATAAATTTGGTCTTACTTCTGTGCAAAAGTACAGTTTACAATTTAATCACACCTAAAGAAGGTTTTAACAAAGCTGCAGAGTGGAGAGTAACAAACCAAACCAAACCAAATGTTAGAGGACTTCTGCAGTGCATGTAGTCAGTTTTTAATTATTATCAGTCTTATAATTATTATGGCTGCTCACTGCAAGAGATAAAGGCTGCAAAGGAATTAAACATGTTGATTTATACTCGGTGTAGTAATCAGTTTGTACCCGGGTGAAATTGGCACTAATCTGCAGCTGGGACAGCGACTGGCGGATGTTGTGGCACAGCTGGGCCGTGGTGGCGTCTGATTCTTCATCGTGGCAGCCGGGGTCGTTCAGGGTCCGGTTGATCCTGCTGCGGACTTGGCTCAGGTTGAAGTCGAGCTTCCCCACCCCTTCCTGGAGGACCACGAGAGATGCACTGACGTTCTCCAGGGCCTCCTTGGTTTCCCGCATGGCTGGAATCAAACAGAAGACAGATGAGGCCAGATGTGGAGGCTGCTGTTGTGGGGGGGAACACAGTTTGATAAAATTAATAACTTGTGATATAATTTTTGACTGATCAAAGTTGTAGAATCATGCAGTCATTAAAACTGTGTTTTAACCTACTTTTATTTTAAAATTAAGTTGATCAACTCATATTTCTGAAGTAAATTTAATTTTTTTCTTTGCATCTTAACTCAAAATGAGTCATAAAGTAATTAATGTAATAGGATATATTTAGAGGGACATGTATTATATTATTATGTATGACATAAAATGACAATTAGGCTTTTAACACCAACAAACACAGACAAGGAAAAGACAGTTTTATTAATGTGTGTTTTTGTTGTTACACACATTTAGACTCACAAAAAACACAGTATTTACTCACTGCAACACAAGGAAAAGGCTGAATAAACTCACACGTCTGTCACTTTTTTTAGGAAAATAACTTTTAAATTTACATTATGCAAGAGCTTTGTGTGTGTGGGGGTGTGTTTTAACTTAAAAGTGATATTTCATTGTTTTCTATTATTGATGTTGTTATTGGGGAACTTTTTTTCTTCTTTCTGAAGGTTTTTCTGGGCAGCAGCCAGTGTTGGTGAACAATCAGACCATCCTGCAGCAAGTTTTAAAAAGTAATCAAGACAAATAGCAAAAAAAAACAACTACTGACCTTGTCATACAGAAAGAAAAGACAGTAACACTTTGACACATATAAATACAAACTGCAGAGAGAAATCCTTTTTTCCTTCAATTCTGATTCTTGAATTTTAGCATTTAAACAATTTTTTGAGAGGAAAAAACAGCTGGAAACCAGCATCCTGTGACTGTTTGGTTCAGAAGAAACCTTAAAAGATTTAAGGATTCAAAACTTTGGCAAATAATTTGATAAACCACCTGAACTATAAACCTGTTTATCTGCCATTATTTAGATGTTGTACATGTGCAACAAACTTATGTTTCTGATAGTTAAACATTCAAGTTTTCATTATTTGTTTTGTAATTTTAAATTTCAGTTCAAATAAAAAAAAAAACTGGTTAGAGACATTTTAATGAGGGGAAACAGCTGAAATATCCAGATGCAAGTTAAAGTCAGTTTAGGGGTTTGGAGAAATCAGCAGATGTCATTATTTAAAACTGCACCAGGCAAGAGTTTTTAAGCCATTTTTATACTTTTTAAATACTGTACATGTTATTAAAAACAATTAAATCACCAAATCAACTGAGCCTAAATTTTAAAGGAAAAAAAAAACACAAAACTTACAAATAAGCCAAACGTACAGCAAGAATCCTGAAAACGGTTTTCAGTAATTAAGTTTCTGAGGACTGAATTTAGATTCAAGAAAAACAAGTTTTGATTGATAGCACTGTAAAAATTCTGATTAAAACAGTAAAACGTCGCAAAGTGCAGTTTTAACGTAATCACTGTTTTTCATTAAAATGTAACTTGGAGGCTTGGAAAAGTCAACTTCTCAAGGAAGGAAACAAAAGGAACAAACACCAGGAGCAACAACTGTCAAAAATGAGCAGTCATGGATCAACGAATTGGAGATCATCAATTACTGAGATGTTGTTACCTTTGATGGCTCTTTGGATTTTCACTTTGTGAAAAACAGAATGTAAATATTATGAAGGAATCGTGAAGGATCCACATGCAAGATTTTGATGTATATTATTCAAAACACATTATCAAACATTCAAGGATGCAGAAACAGAGCACGTCAAGTTATTTAATCTTTTTTTTTTAGTTCATTATAACTGGTTGTAACTAAAAGATGAAACTCGAGTGAATGGATGTACCTCCAGCCATGTTAAGAACTTGATCCAAGGCCGGATGGACCTCCTTGTCCAGCTGTTCGTGTATTCTTCCACCCAATAACGGACCTATGTCTGAAAGAAAAGAAGCTGCAGATCAGGACAGGTGGAAGAGTGTATTTCTCATCAAATGTAACATTTTTATTCTGTTTTTCCTCCTCAGGGATTATTTACTATAAATTCATCTAATCTAAAGTTCTAAGAAAACTTTTCTGCATCTTAAAATAAAAGTACACAGTCCTAACATTGTTTTGCAAGTCTTAACTTTTAAGAAAGAACTGCCTAGAGGGGAGCGCTTGAATACTCCCACAGGAACCTTCATAACAGCCGCAGCTGTAGCTATCGAGACCCAGTTATGTCGCTAATCAGTAGTGAGATGGAAAAAAGAAATAAACATATAAACAACCACGAGTAAGAGCTCACTGAATCATTTATGCCCACTTAATTCACTATCTGAGGCGAGAAGAAGGTCTACTTACTATCTAGGTCGTAGATGACTTTGTTCTTGGCTGTGGCGTATTGGGATATTAGGTAATCAATTTGCTGCAAACAGGAAACAGAGCAGAGAAGTCTTAGTTCATTAGTTTCATCATAGAAACACGTTTGAACCAGCACAGGCTGGTGAAGGTTCTCAGTCAGCCGGTGAACGGTAGGTTTGTTGTTTTTGGACACATTCTGCTTCTCATCCAATGAGCTTTTTAATTCCAGCTGAAAAGTGTGGAGTTTCAGGCTTTTAATCTATAGTCAGATGAACTCGCATGCAGATCGCAGGAGACATTCAGGAGACATTCAGGAGACATGCAGGAGACATGCAGGAGACATGCAGGAGACACTCAGGAGACATTCAGGAGACATTCGAGAGACATGCAGAAGACACTCAGGAGTGATTAAGGAGACATGCAGGAGACATTCAGGAGACGTTCAGGAGACATTCGAGAGACATGCAGAAGACACTCAGGAGACATTAAGGAGACATGCAGGAGACACTCAGGAGTGATTAAGGAGACATGCAGGAGACATTCAGGAGACGTTCAGGAGACATTCAGGAGACGTTCAGGAGACACTCAGGAGACATGCAGGAGACACTCAGGAGACACGCAAGAGACACTCAGGAGACATTCAGGAGACATTCGAGAGACATGCAGAAGAGACTCAGGAGACATTAAGGAGACATGCAGGAGACATGCAGGAGACATTAAGGAGACATGCAGGAGACATGCAGGAGACATGCAGGAGACACTCAGGAGACATTCAGGAGACACTCAGGAGACATTCAGGAGACGTTCAGGAGACACTCAGGAGACATGCAGGAGACATTAAGGAGACATGCAGGAGACACTCAGGAGACATTAAGGAGACATTCAGGAGACACTCAGGAGATACTCAGGAGATATTCAGAAGACATTCAGGAGACATGCAGGAGACATGCAGGAGACACTCAGGAGACACTCAGGAGACATGCAGGAGACACTCAGGAGACACTCAGGAGACACTCAGGAGACACTCAGGAGACTCCATGAATGCCGTTCACCAAGAAGTCACACCTCAGTGAGACACCATCAGAAGGGAGAGTCATTATAAGATGCTTGCAAAAATAAAGCAGCTCACAGTTTGAAATCTTTGAACTTCATATTTTCCTGTTTAAATCAATAAAGTTCCTCGGATGAGAAGCAAAATGTTTTCAAAACTAAAAACTGTTCAGTTATTTTGTTTAAACCTAACTAGGATAAAAGTGGCATGACTGAAATCTGTTGCTTCACTGTGGAAAAATGTACTCTCACTTCTTCATGTCTATCATCAAAGAGTTTAAAGTTGAAGTTTAAAATTCTAATTTCATTCTGAACGAACCACTTCTCATGTTTGAACAATTGGTTTTTACAAATCCTCAAAATGTCTAATATTTTACAATCTACTGGAAATATCACATTTTTTTGACGATGCCTAAACTAAAATACTTATTCATTTTAAACAAACTCAAAGCTGATAGGATGTGTTGCATCTCTCTGCCCGTCTCACCATCGACGTGTCGTTAGCGAAGGTGTGCAGGTCCCTCATGTTGCTGTTGACCAGCCGCCGGATGTTCTTCACCTGGGAGCTCAGGTTCTGATTGGCAGCGTATGCACACAGCACTCCGATCCTGTGAACCAACACAGACGGAAAGACCTCGCTGTCACTCGTGTCCCTGACAGACTCTGCTGCTTCCATAAAACAAACCAGGACATGGTGATGGCAACTCATAAACAGTAGGGGTCAGTCTTCACCACCATATTTACTTTTATACTTTAGGCACCTGTAGAGCCAGCCTTATTTCCTTGAAAGCCAGCATTGCCATCATATATACCTTCATTTATCTTTCAGAATATAAACTATCACCTGCCTGTGATACGTAGGCATTTTATGACGTAAATCCAGTCTCTGCTGTCAACTAACAAAATCTCACCTTAATTAAAATCATTTAGTTTTTTTTCCCACCAACAAGCTGTTGGTTGCAGACTCAGTTCTCTTCATTTTCCAATCAAGAGATTTGAGGAAACAATTTGACTTTGCCTTTATGTTCTGACCTATGGCCGCGCCAATAAAATTTCAAGCAGTGGACATATTCTCAAATTAAACATTAAAACAGAGACTTGCATGAAGCTGAACATTAAAGTGAGTGTGTGGCACACTTCAAACAGACCTGAGCAGCATACAAGGCTTAATTAGCTTCAACAACATCAAGGGAAAGACAGCCCATAATAATAGGCCGTTTCCATGACTCATTCTGATCCCAGCTGAGTTTTCTGCTTAGTACCTCCCAGCTACCTCTCAGCATGTTCCTGTGAGAACGGTTGTGGTTTCCTTACTTCAGAAAGGATGGTCAAAACACTTTATATGATGGATCCTGAGGAAATCTAAATTTCCAAAGGAGGGTTGTACATTACAGTTATCCCTCTTTCACAGAAGTGCCTCTGTGGGATGAGCAGCTTTATGAATGATGTAAGACGACTTGCAGGGAGGAATAACAAAAGGACTGACTCAGATGCCACTGGGATGCTTTAGCTCAATCCGGATGAATTGGGGTGTTGTGACTCATTCAATAAAAAGGCAGTGCCTTGTACACGTCTAGTTTTAGGTATAAATACAAGAGCAGCACACGCGCATGTGATGCAGTGCAGATGTTGGTGTGTGCAGATGTGGTTACAGTTTTATTAATCTCTCAGAATGTAATTTAAGATGATATTAAACTGACAATTTACACATTACAGACTACTGTGTCTTTAAACCTTGAATGAACACTGAACAATTTGTGCTTCAGAATGATTTTACCCTAACCGGTAGTATTAAATATATATATTTTTTTTACTTTGTTGAATGTGCACATAGTTGTAAGTTGCTTCTCTGAAGAAAATCACAGGCTAAGCTATATCCGATCCCTTATTTCTTCTGTCTGTTAATCAAATGTCAGAAATAGCTTTAAGTGTTAAAAGTGTATCTTCTGTTTAACAAATCTACTGTCAAAAAAATAAAATATACTTTTGATAAGTCAACATTAAAAACCCTAAAATATATTATCTGCAAACATGAATGCAAAGCTGACTTCATGAACCTGAAAACCAGTTGCTTGCAGGCATCCTTCTCTTTAGCAGCTCCAGGTACCGTATTTCATCCTGATGGCTGTCTGAATTGTTATGATGTGATGAGGAGAAAATATGTGTCTGCCCATAAATACTGAGTGGGCACATAAAGTGAACACTGGCATCCATTTAGTTGGGACTTAATGAGAAAATAGGCCAAACAACCAGGCTGGGAGACAGCGAAGTGAAACCACTTACAGAAATGATTCAAATTGGACATTTTGACTACAAAAAGTTTTGTCCCGTCTGTTTGTGTCATGTCTTTATTATGTCTTTAGCTCTGGTTTTTCTCTTTTTTCCTACAATTAACATCTAACCCTCATTAAATAGATTATCCTTGTAGCAAAGTCACACCTGCTTTTAAGCTCATGTTTTTTCCCCCTGCAGCATCCTTTTTTCTCCATCTTTCTCTTTTTTTGTTTCCCTTTTTGCCCTCTGTTGGTTTTCTATTTTTAACTTTTTCTTTCTGCCTCCCTCTTTGTTTTTGTCTCTCACTCCCTCCATCTCCCTGTCTGTGTCCAGGAAGGTTCAAAATCTGGAATCTGGTTCAGAACAGAGTTTTTAAGGAACAAACAAGGAGCTTTCCAACATGATGAGTGGAGTAAAATGTTTAAAATATTTGGTTTAACTTAAGTTCATTGTTTGACATGAAGAAATAAATTAGTAATTAATTTGATAAAAGAAAAAAAGTACCTTAAATGATCAAACAAACAGAATTAACTTCACAAGCTAAACAACATTGGTTAACAGACAAGAATGAATTTTATTGTGAAACTATTTTATTTACAGTATAATTATTAGGTTTTCTGAGATGACTTAGTTGTGGCAGTCATCTTAAACTGAGTTGACTCCTAAAGTTAATCAGTTGAAGACAGGCATCCAATAATTAATTTCTGAGAGTTTAATTAAAATCCATCCAGTGGTTCATGACATATTTAAAAAACAGCCAAACAGACAGACACAGGTAAAAACATTATCGCCCTTTCGTTTTTGATGGTGGTGGGGGGATAAATATTTACAAATTTAGCATCTGATTTGTGCTGCGACTCCTAAAATGGCCCACTACGTTTAACTTCAGCAAAAAGCTGGATGACTGTTTGGCCTCTTTTTCATATTGTGTCTTCTTCTGACCAGAGGGGATAATTCAAACACAGCGGGGGGAGGATTTACCTCTAACAACTGTGGAAAAGGGCTTTAATTCCTGTTTGAGCCAAAGCCAAATGACACATGAAACTTTTCCCTCGAGCTGGAAGCCTCACAACAGCAGATGAAGAGGAGCATTGCTCTCGGGTAAGGGCCCAGAATCTAGGCCAGTACTGGGGGCTGGGAAGTGAGTGTTACATGGTCTGCTGGTTCCATAGCTTTTTACAAACTCTAACAATGGTTGCATTCAGTGTGACTGTAGTTACGAGCCTGGGACAATGGCCTTTCAGCTCTTCCCGTATTTCCACAGAGCTAGGACTGGTCCTCTGTATTCATCTCTCAAAACGACATTCCATCTTGTCTACAAAGGTCTAAATAAAACGTGAAGTTGTCAGGTGTGTACAGGGGGGGTTAGTGTAATATTATACAACAGCCTTTTTATTTTCAGTTTCTCAACATGATTGTAGCCTGCAGCTAAAGGCAAAGCAACATTAATGCTTCTGCTCTGTGTTTGTAGTGTCAGCAAAATATCTCATAAAACATATTAGATTTTAATGAAAAGTTCAGAAAGTAATCAATGGATGTAGATCTACAGCTGATTGACTGAGAGTCATCCCCAACACATACATGCAAGATATTGTAAAATATGAGAATGCACATAATATCATTTTCAAAGTTTGACCAAAATAGCTATAACTTCATTTCTCATCGTAAACGAGAAGTTTTTTTTTCTGCATGTGTCGGTCCTAAGTGACGAGCATTTAAAAGTTTGTGAGAACAGCAGGTATCTTTTTAAACACAGAATGAATAAATGTGATGATTAAAACCACATAAAGTCAAAACATTGGATCCTGACACATCCTGTGATGTACTTTTCCTGGACAGTCGCTCGGATTTACTCAGACAGTCACAAAGTGACTTACATTATTCCATGGAGCTAGTGCTTTATTTCATAAACAATCTTTCATTGAGACACATTCTTTTCCAGCAGGTACATTCAGTTTAGATGTAGCTGGAATTTAATTCAGCAGCAGTATTCAGTTACGCCTCTGCTTGGCTTCCCACCGTCGACTCAAGCAGCCATTGTTGTTTTAGTTCTCTCCTCCAAGCTTGCCGGGTCAATGTCTGAACGCAACGTCCTGCTGCAGGAGCTGTAACAGCTCGTTACGAAGTGTGTTTAGTTCCCTGACTCTGAGGCTTTTTTTTTGTTTTTTTGCTCTGCTGCTCTTCTCTCTGATAAGTACGCTGAGTAAGTTTCTGCCCATTCCATCGAAGGACAACAGACCATTAATTCCACTGTAAACAGTCCCGGGATGATGAGAATCCCAAAGTCTGAGCCTCCCAGGAAACGGGACTGTGTAACAAACAAAACTGTATCATTTTACTGATATAATTTTACACAACGAAGAGTTTTCACAAGTTGCATTTGCTGCTTTATTTTGTTAAAAGCTTGGTCTTTTAAAGGTCACAAGTAACAAAATGAAGCATGCTGCATTTTAAAGCCTTCAGTGGTAAAAGTAACAAAGTCTAACACTTTTGCTGAACCTGAAAGCAAACACGGTCACGTCCAGGCAGAGTAAGGATATCCACTTCATTTGGGCCAGAAAGAACAGTTCACAGTCGACACAGTGTGTTAAAATAGAGCAAGAATATTATCTGAAATCACAACCTGCATTTTATAGGGGCACTTTAATGTGCCCCCATAAATGATTTTATTACAGATTAGGCACAAGTGCAGGTAATGATCTGTAGCTTTGATTGCATGCTGGGCTATTGATTTATTGCTCCATGTATAATTGTTTCTCTTCACTCGTGGTTGATATTGCTGGTTTCCATAATGTAAACAAATGTTTCTTTCAAATCAGGGCAACAGGAGTGAAAAGGATAAAATAATATGATGCAGAGAGCAATGTCCTGGTAATAGGATGCAGGTTCTCAGGAGGTTATGTGAATAAAACTTTTATAAATATGAATTTTAATTGAGGAGAGAACAAGTGTCCAAACATTTAATAGTGATTGTGATGTTCTCAGTTAGTAATATCAACAGCAAAATAAAAAAATAAACTAAAGTAGACTTAAACTAGAAGGTGATTTGCTAACTGTTATGAGTTTTGGTGATGGTGTGCAACCCCAGGATTATCTCTGGCCCCCATCTGACCACCTCTAATGTTTGTGAATACATTTTTTGTTGTTTAAAGTTAGAACTTGGTCAGTGCTCATTACAGGATATTAAAAAAATGTTGCTCTTCTTGTTGGATTTTTGGAAATTTGCATGTGCAGTGGCTTTCTTTCACATCTTTGGGGGTTTTTATGATACAAGCATGCTCAGTATAGCTACCCTTTTATGAAATATGCATTTAAAGTATATTTATTTTGCCTTGTATTGGATATTTTTAAGCTTTTCTGTTAATGAAATAAAATGGCATTAAGTGAGAGAATGAGGGGTGAACAAATAAATGTCACCAACCAAAACAGAGTCTGGGACTTTGTGGATTTTTGTGAACTTGAATCACTGAAGACGGGACAAACTTTCACTCATTGAACTGCCTGCTTTGGTTTTTACGTGCACACTGCTGAATGCACCATTCCCGGTATTTCCGTTATCATTATTAGACCCCTATATTATTAGCATAATACCCATGAATTACTAAGCCCATAATTTTAGGGTCTTTTGTGTTAATATTGTTGGACACCCAGTGACTTAAATAGACTGCTGAAGTGCATGCTGGGTAACAGCACGAGGCAGAGGTCTTCCACTTGGCTGCAACAAAGGGAATAATCTTTCCTTTTTTATTATAAATCCACACTTGGGTCAAGTGGAATCAGAGCTGATTAGAAGAGACTCAAATAGCTCCTGCTGTTCTGTTAATAATGAGTGGTGTGGCCTTATGATAGCTGGCAGACAAAATGCAACATATCACTATAATCCACATGCATGAGAGCTTAGACATGATCTGCTGGAGCATCTGCACATGCACTACAGCTGCTGAGATGTGCTGCAAAACCAGTGCTGTTGAGCCCTTAGTTCAACAAAAAGAAATATGCATCTTCAAATAATAGTCAACTTTATTCATTGATGCTTTTTAAAGATTAGCCGCATTGATTACTGCAACAGTGTCTTCACAGGTCTGACTAATAAATCAATTAAACAGCTGCAGCTGATCCAGAACGCTGCTGCTCGTGTTCTCACTAAAACCAGGAAGATAGAGCACATAACACCAGTTTTAAAGTCCCTACACTGGCTCCCTGTAGCTCAAAGAATAGACTTTAAAATACTGTTGTTAGTTTATAAATCACTGAACGGTTTAGCACCACATTACATTAAAGATCTGTTATCGCTGTACCAACCGTCTAGACCCCTCAGATCTTCTGCTTCTGGACTGCTCTGCATCCCCAGAACCAGAACCAAACGAGGAGAAGCAGCTTTCAGTTTCTATGCACCACAAATTTGGAACAAACTTCCAGAAAACTGTAAAACAGCTGAAACACTGGGTGCCTTTAAATCTCAACTTAAAACCCACCTGTTTAGAGTAGCTTATGGCTAAATTAGGGTTAGAGTGGGTTTTTGATGTCTTCGAGGTTTTTCTCTTTCTTACTGTTTATTTATTGTCACATGCTGTTTTTATTTTGTTTTTTAATTATGTAAAGCACCTTGAAATGCCTTGCTGCTGAAATGTGCTATACAAATACAATTTGATTGATTGATTGATTAGACTGTAAAGATTAAAATGTAGAGTAAAGAGACACAGGATGTCTCAGCCTCCAAACACCCTGCATGACCAGGCATAATAATAAGATCATCAAAATAAAAACCAAAGCATGCTAAACCTGTTTTTGTTCAGAGTTCATATATTTGATGGACATTTACAAAACTTAATGTATATTTGCTTATCACATCAATACCTGAAAAAAATGTACTGTAAATTTGACTTTGACTAGTTGTTTAATTGAGGGAAGCTGACACCGTGTGGACTTTTTACAGCTGTTTTTATGTTGTTGTTTTTTCCATTTCTGACACCATCTGCTGAGATTTAAAACTCTGATAAAATTTCATTAGAAAGACATGTGTAAATGAATTAATGTGAGTCTGTTATTCAGTAAATGCATGTTTAATTTAAATTTCCAGTGACAGCCGTGTGTGAAAGTGGTGATGTCATTCTGCTAAAAATGTGTCGTTTTTTTTGGTTTAATTCAACTAAATGTTTTCAGTATGGCTTCATCACACAACCAAGTCAAGTTGACTTCCTGAGAGACAAACACTGATAAGCCTCACACCTGCTGGAAATGTGGTCGATTTTGTTTTGTGTTATTGCTGCGCAGTTGTAGCGTGAGCAGATAACACACATTTTCTGCACAACAAGCACCCGAGTGAATCAAATCCTAAAGCCCTCCAGCTCTTCTTTAATCTGGTGAACATTACTCATTCACATTTACATTTGCAGCTTACTGACCTCATCACCTTTACAAAGTGAAGCAATTACAACAAAGCTGCCTTTACAACGTTTACATCAATTTTATTTACTTTTATTTATGCTGCTGCAATTTATTTATTCACTTTCTGTCACATAAAACACCTAAAACATTGTAATTTTGTCAGTTAATAATATAATGGGAGAGAGTGTTATCACACACTAACTTTCTGCCGACATACAGTAAACCACTGCACCCACAAATATTTACTCCTTGTAAATATGCAAAAGAATAAAATGCAGAACTTTCAAACAAGTTTAAACAAAAAAACGGAAAGATACGTATATGTTCTGATGATAAAGTAATAACACCAAGTCTTTCCAGCCTATAGTGTCCTTCTGATTCCAAAAGCTAGCCTCTTAGTCAAGTAGTTCAGCAGTTTTTCAACCTAAAATTAAACAGGAATGTGGGTTTTATTAGCTGTATTACAGAAAATTTAAATATTTAGCTAAAAGAGACAAGACTGAAAAGCAGAGATGAATAGCTTTAAGATTCAAGTTTTGAAGCAGCACTGTAATAAAATCACATGAGTTTGTTTATGCATGGGCTAAGGAATACTTCTAAATAAAAAAATAAATAAAATCAGTTCCTGACTAAAATCACCTCTTCCATTCAGGAAAAGAAAAAATATTGCATACACAAGATTCACAAACGACATCAATTTCTGACCCTTAACTTCTTTAAATCAGCTAAAAATACGTTAAAAAGTGTGCTGTGGTTAAATTATTCAAAACTTGAGATTCTGGCCCAGAGGGACGATCTGACTTCTAATCAGCAGACAGTTCAAAAATAAAACAGCATCTGTGGCAAGATGGATGAAATGTGATGATATGATGTGGCGTTAGCAACTGAGACGTTTGTGAAGGATCCATTCCTGCTGTGTGGGATGAAATAAAATAAATAAATAAATAAATAAATAAACAAGATAAACGAGACCAATAATCATCCATGCACACACTTACCCCAAAGATATTCTAAAGAGATTTAGAATTTTTACTTAGCCTAGTCTGCAAGTTTTTAAACTGTGAGAAGAAAACTAAAGAAACCCTCATAAGACACACAAACAACTCCAGTTAGGGGCTGTTTACACAGAACTGTTTCCAAGTGAAGTGGATTTTCTGCTGGGGCTCAGCTGTTCGTGAACCTGTCAACAGCGCTCATTTTTTCTGAAAACAAAACGTTCTGAACGCAGGTCTCAGAGTGGAGACTTTCAGACAGTCGTGTTAGCATTTCAAAGGAAGCCGCGATGTGTGAAACTGCGCTTGTGCAGCACAGACGGCTGCAGTGAATAGCTGTTCTGCACATGCACGGGTAAATGAACAAGCGTAGCAAATAGCAGAGTGCTGATTATGTCACGCACCCTTTTCAACAGCAGCATCCTGACCTCACTGTAAGTCCAAACAAACGTCTTTATATTCAACATTTTGGATGGAACTGTTTAACCACTGCAGACTGCATTCTTACAACCTCCCCCCCTCTAAGAAAGCGCACCTCACATACAATAGTTTGGCTCAAAATACCACAATTATAAAGCGACAGAATGATAGTTTGTCATAACTTTTCTGGCAACCCTGCCTGACATGGAAACTCCAGCAGATTCAATGAGCACAGTCATATAAACTTGTTTCGTCTTATTGATTCACATCAATAAACCCTGAAAAAACAGCAACATTTCCAGTGATTGTTCTCGTGTAAACAGGAACTTAGTAATTGACCTGTGAGGTGATGCTCCACCATGCAGCTCGAATGGTGGTTCTTTTAGATATGCTGTGCTCTTTCTTGTCATGAGGGCTTTCCACCTTGCACATTAGAATACCCATCTACCAGGGTGTAGTCAATTATTTAAGCTTCCAAAAAAAGTGGCATCAAGTAACATTTATCAGCTTGTTTGAAATTCCTTATAGCAGAAAAAACCCATAAAATTATTAGATTTTAACATGTGTTGGACATGTCACCGGAGTATTGAAGGCCCAGTCTGGAAGTCATTAGTATGGCAGTGGGAGTGACCTTAATATTACTTTCCACCAATATTATTTCAGAAATTTATATGCAATTATCTAAAAAATCTTCTTCCGAGTGAGATCTAATCTTCAGTGACTTAATCAATAAAAAAACATTTAGTGCTAAGACATCTAATTTCTGACCTCAATACTTGAAGGGAATCTTTCAACTAAGGCTGCGTTACGTCAGAAATACATGGCGAAATGGAGTCTAAAGCCCCTTTTTTATACTTCATTAGCTTATCCTTCACCCTTTAGGTGTTCTCACCATTACATAGTTTTCTTCCATACCCTAATCTGACTTTAACACTTGGTAGAAAATAAATATCACCGCTGCCACTCCTGTGTGCCTGGCTGTCAGCCTTCTTGTGGCAGTAAAAAGCGCTTTGTGCCTGGGCTGCATGCTTTTCTCTGCAGCCTGTAATTGCTTCATTACAGTCTCTGCTGCATCTCTGCCTGGTAGCTGGGGAGATTTAATAAGAGCTGTGAAGATGCTCCCAGACTCTTGTGCCTAGGCTGCTAGGATGTTGCTGTGGAATGTCTTATAACACGAAGACAGAAAGTCAAAGAACATCAAATTAGGTACACTCCTGGATTCCTTCAGTTGAGCAAAAGAGCAAATGCAGCTTTCTCAGAGCTTTTATCCTGAAGATTCATTTCCAACTGTCAGTGAGACAGAAAACCAGGGACAAAAGAAGATTGAATTTCTTGTGGTCCGTTTTCCGAGAAATGGGGTTTAAAAGTCACATGCTTGTCTTTTTCCTTCATGGTTCCAACACTCTGAATACCTTGAGCCAGTCTGAAATGTTCTGTTTTATGTTTAAAGGATTTACCTACTATAATGATGTGTAAAAACCTTTCAGTGAGGGTTTGCACTGATTGTAGAAAACAGGGTTAGAACGTAGCTGAGAGTTACCATCAAAAAGTCACAGACAGTGGGGAATTCTTCCATACCGTCTTAAATGCTAAATATTAATAACACATCTCCCAAAAATAACCGAATTTATTTACTCTCAGAGCTTAGTTACTGTTTCCAATTTGCCCTTTAAATAAGATTTAGGAAAAATGAAACCCGTCTCTGTATGTCAAACAGGAAGTTAGTCAATTTGACATATTTCAGATAATAGAATTTGGCACATAATTGACCTAAAAATACACATAAATACAGTAAAACAGTTCAACTCCAAACAATCTGGGCAAATGAATACGGTTGTGACACAATGAAATTATGATCAGTATAAATGTTAGTTTGTGAACAGATGGCTGCATGGGTGGTGACTACCTAAAATAAGCTCTAGAGCAGATGATACAAATAATCATTTCTATTCAAAAGTTCCATAATAAAATTAGAGCAAAAAGAAGAGTTCAGAAGTTTTTAAGGAATAGACTGTTTCAGAACAGCAGTATACATTATTCATTTTGTGATCAAATGGGTTTAGTGAAATCCAGCTAAGCAATCAGTTACCCACTGAAGTGAAAGGTTATTCTGAACTTTATTAAATGGCTCACTCCTGTAGTTTTCAGATAAATTGATTTGCAATTGTAAAATGTGGGTCTATTCGGCTGAATCTGCTGAAAACCACGTGGAAGCTTGAGTTACATGATTTCCCTGCATTAAGCAGGCCGTAGTCTGTGTAGGTAAACAATTATGGCGGAACTGGACAAACATAGAAGATGTTCATGTGGAAAAATAAGACTGAATCTGTTGCTCAACGTGAAAGAAAAGAGACTAAGTAAGACGACTTTCAAGAATAAATATTGGGGATCAAGAATAAAAACAGAGCTGGGCTTTTGCAAAACTTTTTCTGGATTGGTAAATTTAATGTTTCAACATAACTTATCTGTATATCTGCACACCTTACTCAACAAATCTGTGTAAATGTGAACCAATACATCAAAATTGTTGGACTTCTCAATCCTAAACGGCTCTTTCATGGATGTCGCCAGTGTTGACTTATTTTCAGTAACTTTGGCTGTTTCATGTAGTTGGCAGCTGTTCACAAGTTTTTTTATTTAAGAACACAGTAACCATCAGTATGATTAAAACATTGTGCTGATTTTGTTTCTTACTTTATGGATTTTATTTGACCGGTCTTTATGACTTTGGAAATGAGTGCCTTTAAGGTACCACGGAAACTAACAACTTTGGAAGAAGAGAACATCTCAGTGGAAACTTAAATGACAAAGACAGAAAAGCATGTAAGAACACGACCTTCCTTTTGGCAGCCTATCTTCCTATTAAATATGTCTGACTGTTTGGGCTATCAGAGTCCAGGCTAATTATGGCTGCAGGTCATATTAAAGTCCATGATTAAAACTAGTACAGCATTAGTTGCAGACTATAGGAATTCATTTTACGTTGCTACACTTAATGCCGTCTCATCAGTGAAAGTCATTAGTTTAATGTGCATCTAGAAATGAATCCTGAGCGAGAGTGCTCTACGCACGGAGATGAACATAAAAACGTCAAGGAGAATAACAAGGTTAAACTGTATCACACACACATCATCTATTTGTCGATTTGTTTTCCTGGGGTTTGTTATCTCCTTAGATCTGCACTGATATAATGAAGAATTAAGTGGAAGCTCTCAGGAAGAATCCCCTGCAGGTTATTGTGATCAGTGCTTAGACTGAACACAAGTGTGAAGGGTGCTGCCACATAGAATCTACAGTAGGACTTTACTATATATAGCAAACAGCATGGGGGATGGTAAAGCCTGATGACTGTGTTTGACCAGAGGAGGAGTGTGTCTGGAGTGTGTTTGTGCATGAATGCATGAGTACAACACTGTCAATAACAGTTACGTCGCCTGCTTACGATCAACGTGTACGCATGTGTGCAAACAGACACTTAAAGTAGACGTTTTCATGCAAACAGATTTCTCTGCCTATACATGTCGCTTGTGCATGAGTCACACTCACGTGATGACCAGTGAGGTGGAGAAGAGTAATGTTCCTAGCAGGCCACGCCGGCAGTCTGCGTTCTTCCTCTGGCGTTGGTGCATCTCGCCACCGCAGTTGTCACAGCAGCGACACATGCAGAAGAAGAGCCCCACTATCGGCATGAGCACGGCAAACAGCAGGCCCACCGCCGCACATATGACGAAGCCTATCTCATAGTAGATGGCCTGAGGTCAGTGGAGGAAGAATGAGAGGAGACATGAGATGAAGAATGAGGGAGAGATTGTATAAGGAAACATAAGTGAGATTGTGAATGTGAAATAGAAAAGGACCACATGGTGATGAGATTAAAAACAAGGAGTTTGGGAGTGAGGGAGAGAAGAAAGGCTGCATTAATAAAACATACACAAGAGGAGAAGAAAGGATGCACATAGAGGCCAATAACATGAGCAACAATTTTTAAGATAGCTGCTTTAAAACCTCTCTATTTTTTTCTTTCAAAGGGTATTTGTGCATAAACACATTACATAATATTTTCTGCAGGGAAATCCTTTCTTTCTGATTCCTAATGCCATAAGCTAATTCAATAAGAGATCCCTTAAAAGCATTATTTTAAGAAATGCATGCCAAAACTCAAAAGTGGTGGGATGAGATCATTGTTCTCACACAGCACAAAGATGACAGCAACATGTGAGGGATGGTGGAGAACATAATCATTGGAATCTGGCCCATCTTTTTTAGCCTGCAGAGCAGGGTTTTTTTTCCAGTTTAATGAAGGAGAAATACTGCATTTCTGATAAAAACCTGCTTCAATAGGAATCAACTATGAAGCAAAAAAACCTCCACCTTTAGAAGCTCCTTTGACTGAACTTGAATTATAAAACAGATGCCACTAAACTGAGATGATTGCTTGTTTCAGACGGGCTAAAATGACGCACAACACTGAACCACTTCCAAATTATTATTATTAGCTGCAGAACTAAAAATAATGATAAATAAATAAAATGAGATTGACTTTTGCCAGTGAAAATTTTTTATTTGGTTTAGTTTATGAAAGAATTTTGAAAACATTGTTTAAAATCTAAAACATTAGTTTTGTGGTTAATAAAGAATATTGAGAATAGACTTGTAGTCTGAACTTAAATTAATGTTAAATCTTCACATATTTAGCAGGTATGCCATTTGTATTCATAAAGGGAACTTTAAATTTTTATTAAGTTTGTATTGCCTAACCCTAACCAAGTAGCTGCATGCATGGGTTTCCTCTGAATCGTCCCTAGGTGTGAGCGAGATTGTGAAAGGTTATTCGTCTCTCGTTTGTCTTTATGTGGCCCTGTGATGGACTGGAGACTGGCTCAGTGACTGCTGGAGGTAGGCACCAGCTCCCTGTGACCCAGAAAGGAGAAGAGGGTAAAGAAAATGGACGGATGGATGTCACATACACTCACCGGCCATTTTATGAGGTACACTCGTTCAGCTGCTTGTTAACACAATCAGCCAACCACATGGCAGCAACTCAATGCATTTATGCATCTACAAGTGATGAAGACAACTTGCTGAAGTTCAGACTGAGCATCAGAATGGGGAAGAAAAGGGGATTTAAGTGACTTTGAACGTGGCGTGGTTGTTGTTCTGAGTATTTCAGAAACTGCTGGGATTTTCACACACAACCATCTCTAAGGTTTACAGAGAATGGTCTGAAAAAGAGGAAATATGCACTGAGTGGCAATTGCGTGGACAAAAATGTCTTATTGATGTTAGAAGAGAATGGGCAGACAGGTTCAAGTTGATAGAAAGGGAAGAGCAGCATAAATAACCACCCATTCCAACTAAGAAGTGCAGAACATCATCTCTGAACAGAGAACAGCACTTCTGGTGCCACTTCCAGTCAGCTAAGAGCATGAAACTGAGGCTACAATACAAAATTGGACAATCAGAGATTAGAAAACTACTAATTAGTCTTATGAGTCTCAATTAATTGGAATCCAACGGCCCCCACAAGTCACCGGGTCTTAAACCAATCCGGCACTTTTGGAATGTGGTGGAATAGGAGATTCACATCATGGACGGCAACTGTGGGATTCTATCATGTCAACATGGACCAAAATCTCTGAGGAACATTTTCAACACCTTGTTGAATCTGTGCCACAAAGAATTAAGGCAGTTCTGAAGGCAAAAGTGGGTCCATACTAGTACTGAAAAGGTGTACCTAATAAAGTGGCTGGTGAGTATTTATGTAGTTTACTTATCTTTTCTTCTGGCTGGGAAAAAAAAAGAAAGATTATTTTATTTTATTTTATTTTGGCAGTATGAAATTCATTGCATTTGATTCTTTATAATTTTATTTAAATAAAATGTACAGATTAATTTTGAATAAGCAGGGTTTCACATTAGAAGACTGTGGCTTAGTGGGGGTGGAACAATGCTGACTGTTTTATGATACTTTGTGTAGGATTCTTTCTTCTTTGAGTTGTTACCGTGGAAACTTACACATCTCTCCCCAAAAAGCCTCAAAAATCTGAACTGAGATCAAATCATGACTGCATGCAGGTTCTCTGAAGACATTCACCTTCTCTTGTCATTTACCACAAGGTCCCCACTTAATTTGCTCCTGTCTAACCTGCACTCAGCATAGGGAATGGAATCTGGCAAAAGAGAATTACCTGTGAATCGAATATTCCCCTTTAGAAATCTTTGTGCAAAAGTGAATATTTCAGACAGCAGCAATGATCTACATCCATGTGTTAACATTTGGATGGCTGCATTTTAAAAAAAGCCCCAACCCAAAATGTCTTTTTCATGTTTAATGTCAAGCTAAAAAAATAAGGATGGTTGGAAAGTCACTGATAACTAAATCAAGAAAACAGATTCAGAGTGCACAGATGCTCAGAGGATGAAAAAAGGAGTTTAAATCCATGCGAGTCTTTTAAAAGCACCAATGTCAGCCTGCTGTTGAGGACGTCGTGCTTGCGTTGTCATTATGCTTCTGGGCATTGTTTTTACAGGGTGAAGCTTTAGAAAAAAGGTCAACAATGATTTTTTTTCTTCCCACCCAATCTTTTCAAGAGCCTGCAGCTCCGACTATTTTCAGACCATAGTTGTGTCTTGGCAAGTGCCCAAAAGAAAAAGGTGCCCTTCCAATTAGACCAAGCTGAATGATGGGGTGGCAGCATGTCTGAGTGATGAAGACGAAGCGTTCCTGTATCTTTGATCAGATTTAATGCCAGCAGCAGCCACAAGGCATGATGACATATCTTTATCATTTATTGTTGTGAGTCAAGCTTGTATCAAAGCTAAAAACTAAATTGGTTTTGATGTGCGTACGGAGCAGTCTTTCAATTAATTAACTGTGAGGAAAAACACAATATTATCTGTGATATGTTTAAGCTTTTAGGCTCATAAGAATTAAAAGTAACAATCATGCAAACATCAGCTGGATGCAGTCGGGAGGCTTTGGTCGAACGTAGATTACAACCACCAAAAGAGGGCAAAAGGGGACAATACTAAAAAAAATCAATATGCAATTTATTAAAGAATGAAAAAGTTTAAACTATGGTTCTCATCTATGATCTGCAAAGCATGTCTCTTTCTAAAAACATGCTTTTAAGGGACAGAGGAGTGACAGCTGAAGGGTGGGGTCAATGTTTGATGGACGACAAATAATCACTGATGTTTACAGCAAGATTGTAGCAACCTTGTATCTCCAATTTAAAAAAACAAAGACTTAGGTGGAATTGTGCGGCTGGTGAGTGAGACAGAGGGACATGGTTAGACAGGGAGATGGGTTGGACTGTAGGTCCAGCGTGCAGACTTTACCTGAAGGGTCAGCACTATGTTCTCTGGCTGAGGGAAGCCAGACGAGATGAAGAAGGCATGCAGAAGACACAGGCAATGCAGCATCAAAAGAAAGAGTAAAGCCACAAAACATAAATGTGACGAAATAAAACAAAAAAAAGACAATTTAAAGAATTCAAAGCAGCCATGCAAATCCACACTGTTGCATATTGTAGCAATGCACACATAGATGGTGATTTGCACTTGTTTAGTTTATTTGAATCTCAGTCTAAAATAATGTAGACAAAGAAAAAGGTTTTATTTTCTTTAAATAAAAAGTTTAGCTAGAAGCACAAAATCTTTTTTGGGTTGACAGTAAATGTGGCAATGCCCTGACCAATAAAAACAAAACCATAAGAGTGTTTATTACTACCATTAATCAGGAGCATAGGTTGTGAGGCTGGGCTTTCATATTTTAACTGTTTTGGCTCTCCTTCAAATCTCTGCCCTCAAACTAAAAAAACATCCTGGCATTTCTAAAACTGTGACTGCCTTTGAATACGCCGCTGCTTCTATAAATGTCCAGGACTCTACTTTAAATCCTTGCTCTTGATTCTTCTGTGTGCTAATAAACCTTTCCTCTCAGGTTACTTTCTGCTCGCTTGAGTCCATTTAAAAACAAATAACAGATTACCAGATTTAGCACTGATGTTGACGCTTGCTCCAAATGATCACTGATCAACTGACTTTAGCCGAGCAAATCTCATGAAAAAAAAGGTTTTGACTGAACATCAGAGAAATTAACTCAAACTATATTTGTAAGAAGGTAATATATCTTAGAAGAAAGTTTGGCATTAAAACTGAGTATTTCCATGAAAGCAGGAGTTATTCAGTGTTCGAGGGCAGAGTGTGGTAGTTATATGCTCCAACTTCATGAAAACAATCTGTCTCTGTTCTAAGGTAAACAATACAAAAGTATGTTACAGCAAAGAAGGCTGTTGTCCAATCCAACAAAATACAGTTTTGATTAAAAATATTTCTGAACATCCTTTTTAGAGATGTCATTCACAAAGTTTTGTGATTTATGTAAATATTTCTATATTAAAAAACAAAAACCAAAACAAAATGAAAAGTACAGCAATCAATCATTTTATCTCCAAAAATTCATCAATTCATGCCCTTACCTTTTGATACTCAGTCTGAATGGCTCCAAATTTGTCCTTTGCCAGTTTGACAATAAGATCTGTAAAAGCACAGAGGAAAAAACAAAAAAAAAACCACATGCTTTATAAAATAACTATGCATGGTGGATTCTTTCATTCAGCAACTTATCTTGCAAATTGAACACTGGCTCGCTGGAAATATGTATAATTCAAACAGGGCTGCCTCTTAAGTCACAGTTGATGTAATTTTTTTTATCAGTTTACTGTAGACAGAATACAAGAGAAGAACAGGAATATAAGGCTGTGTATCAAGACAAATATTGAGTCGAAATTAAACAGAATAACTGACAACAGGAAGGTCTTGGGTTCATATCTGAAATTTCTTTCTCTTGCTCTCTCTGTTTCTTAAACAGTTTGTTGTGCTGAAACTTGTGCTTTATTATTTACTCCTGCATGAGTAAAGGATGAAGTAAGTGAACATTGAGATGCATGAATTGCTGCAAACTGATCTTACGTTTTGCTGATAGGTGGGGGGGTGAAGAGCAGATGGGACTGGGGTTAACAAATATTCAAAGAAATATCAAATAATGTTAGTGTTTTTGCCTAAAATCCCCATCCCTATGAAAAACCTTCCAGATTAGTTTTGCATGCATGCTTGTGTGTTTCTGTTTGGCCTTGTGATAAATCTGGTGGCCTGTTCAGACTGTACCCCACTTCTGTTGACTGCAGGGACAGGATCCAGCCCCTTCATGACCCTGAACAGAACAACGTCGGTACAGGAAATCAGAGTAATCAACCTTCTTTTGAAAGAAAAAAAAAAAAGCTGCAGGTACCGGTGTGTACCACTCATGACGCGTGTTCGTGACTCGTGTTAACAAGGCCTGGTTTCAAAAGGAAGAGAACTTGCTGAGTGAATTTTACATCAGTTTTAATGCTCAAAAATAAAAATAATCCTGCCTTTCCAGAAACTCGATATCTTCTTTGTAGCCTTAATTTTAACATCAAAAACATGAAAGACTGATATCCCACTCTTATCTTTGTAATGAAACCACATTTAGGATCAGAATGTTCTCCTGCCTGTGTTCTTTCTTTCTTTTCTTTTTTTTATGGGTGGTGCTGGGGTGGTGAAACACATTGTGTTTGTAACGTACAGTGTGTTCATATCATATCATTCTGACCTGAAGGCTTCTAAAAACCCGAGCTTGCCTTTCTACCTGCCACACAAGCAGTCACAGGTTTTCTTCGGAGTTAAAACAGATATTGAATTACTGCATCTTTCTTGGAGGTGTATAAAGTAAAGGTTTAACAGACTTTGCTGGGAAATCCCTGGTTTCTGATGTCATATTTGCATTTTTGCTTTTTGTAGTTTGAAGATTAAAAGGCGTTCAGCATACAAGCTGAATTTTACCTCAGCTTTGATTTTTTGGATTTGTGCAAAAAAAAAAGTGCATATTTTAAATCCACAGCAACAGAGCCATCCTGTCATCAGAAAGTGACAAACTCATTTTAACTCTGATCTTTGCTGCTGTGACATAAGAGGGATGTAGATATATCTAATTAAATTGTTTTTTAACAGTTTATTCCCCATTTGATCACATTCTTTTAAAAAAAAGCCACAGAAACATCAGAAAGAACTGAAATCATCGGATCACCTATCAAACTGAGCTGCTGTTTTCTATTTACACCTGGAGCAGTGTTGGCTGTGACTCATGATGATGCTGACAGGAAAAAAACAAGGCTTTCGGAGGCAATGTTTCCAAAAATAAGATGCAAGAAACACAAGGGTTTTCCTTTTCTTTTTCCTGAAGAAAGATCACAGTTCGAGTTGTTGAAGAATTGATGACATGGTTCGTTTTAAACGATCACAGCGCAGAGCTCTGATCCCTGCCTCTGCTCAAAGCATAAGATTTGTATTAATGAAGATTTATCTTTCTCCCAGTTATTAGGTAAAAGAGTTTTTAATGAGTTGTATCTAACTGGGTCTATTTAAGTACTTATATTTGACAGAGAGGCCTCCTCATCCTTTTGCATTTGATTTTGTCTGGTAAACCTGCATGTTCTTTATATATTTGCAGATGTCTTCATTACTGTCTTCATTTTTTTTCCTGGCTGGATTATCCCACCAAGGTCAAGAATCACAGCTCTGCTTCTTGATAAAATTCTCCTCCTCAAAATGGCTGTTGGCATTCACCGTTGGGAGCTTCTGCCAGATGATCCATACCTTTTGCTGAAAAAGTACAGTTAGAGAAGTGGTTGCGTTCCTAATCTGACCTTGTGGTGAAAGTGTGTTTAAACTCAATTCAACCCCGAAGAATAAATACTGTAACTTTAGCAAGACGGCAAACCAAGCGCTTGGATGTCTAAACATTAAAGTATTATGTTACTAAGAAAAAGAAAGAGCTTTTGTTGTAACCTCAATAAAAATGTTGAGATGTGGTCAAAGGATGCTGATGCTTTATTCATAATATACAGTGGAGCAAATATTCAATCTCTCAAAACTCGCAAACACATCAGGATTTGACCTGCTGATTATTTTGTGAAGTTTATAAAATATTTAAAAGCCATGCATGTTTCTGCTTTTGACACAAACAGGATGTCTTCATTCTGAAGAGCATTAAGAAAGAAATAATCAGATAAAAAAAAGAAGAAAAATAAAGTTTTCTGATCAATGTCACAAAGACTGGACAAAAAAAAAAGCTTCATAAGCTTCTGTTTAATCGAATCAGCAGAGTCACTCCTATATTTCCACCTAATCTTCTCTGGGATTCTGCGCTTGTCTGATTCTGATATATTTGTTTACCTGCACAGATGATGACCAACCGTGACTCAAACTGCCACATGGTTTACGGCAGATTCAGCAGAGTTTTTTGTTTACAATAAGTGTGGACCCACATTTCAGACTTCCACTCATATCTAGAAAACTACTGGAGTAAATTACTTCAAACTGCACCATTTGATACAGTCAAGGAGAACCTTTTGTATGTTTAATGTCAGACTTTACAATAAGGACCTTTAAGGTGAGTCCTACCCAGTCTGCTAAAGACACGACGTAGTGCTGCCAAAGAAAAAAAATCAAACAAGGCTGATAATCTACAAATTAGGTTTACCCCGGCTGCAGAAACCATTTCATTAAATGCACAGAAACCCCTTGCAGTAATACTGGTAACAACATTCAGCACAGATACATTTTGGTGGACAAATGTTCAGGTATCTCCTCCTTTGGAACCAGAAAAACAGATATTTCCATGTCTTGTGGAAATATCACCGTAAAAATACTACAGGAAGGAAAAACAATAATAGTAGTAAAAAACCATAAAGAGGCAAAGAATGGACCAGTTAAGAGAAATACCATATTTTATTTCTCTCTCCATTCAGTGATTAAAAAGTGGGTTTTTTGAAGCTGGTGCCCATAGACATGCCTGAATAGATTTATAAATGACAAGACTGGTAGAAGACAGATGATTCATTTATGTTACAAAACTATTTAAACTAACCTGCAAACATGAGATGAGATAGTTCATTTGGAGTTGTGTCAGATAACCAACTCCATGCATTATGTTTTAAATGAAGAATAATAAAAAACTCAAATTATGTATTCAATCTCCAAAAGTTTTTTTTCTTCCTGATGCAAAAGCTAGTTTTTTAAAACCTCAGAGGAAATGCTAATCTCAGAGGCTTGCATATGCAATCTTGCCACATGTCAGCTCGGAAGCTAAATGCATCCAAACTATCAGTTTTTCCACACGTTTAGCTGGCAAGCAGCGGTGCAGGTTTTCAGGAACATGCCAGTCAATGCAAATTAGTTGCATAAAAACTAAATAACTAAGAGGAACGTTTTCCTGCCCTATATAGCTGGAAGAGACAAAGATCGAGTGTGAGGAATGGAGGAATGTTGCTGAAATCACAGCACACCATTGTGTGTTAAGAACTGAGTTTATACTGTAAACATACCAACAGCTGACGATGCTCCAAACAGCCGAATTAAAGGCCAAACATTCCTTGAAGGAATCCATATCGGCCACCGCCTTCCCTGCCAGAGTTTAGACTGAGATCATCTTATATTGAGAAATGACAGAATTATTGCTTTTTGGTTAAACCTTGAAAATATCATCATTTGAAATCTCACATGATCTGTCAGCTACCACAACACCACACTCAGTTAGGCCAGTAAAAGTCCACTGGATTGACCAGATATATTATAAGCACGCAGGACATGGATGGAGTTTGAAATATGATTTATGATTCATTGCAGTTCAAGCAGTCATTTGCCACTGATATCACAATGATGATAAATTTTCTAAAAATGTTAACGTCCTAATCTCAATATCTGTAAAATTCACTGATGTATAGCTATTAAAATTCATCCAGTGGCTCATGAGATATTTTGCTGACAAACAGACAAATTTAATCAGTCTCAGCTACTACCACACCGGATTTGAGCTCAATATCTGTAAAACTGGCTGACCTGTAGACGTTTTTGAATGTGACCAATCCCAAAAAGTGAATAAGTTGTAGAAGTCCATCTAATAAATATCTTCTGAGAGTTTCGTTCCAATCTGTTCAATGGTCCATGAGATATTGTGCTAACAGAACATATAAACCAATATAAACACAAGTGAAAACATTATTGCCACTTTGCCTTCAACAGAAGGCAATAATTAAGAAAAAATAAACAGCAATAAGTCAGACTTCTCTACCTTGTTTAAATAGAATAAAACACAACAAAAAGATCAATTTGATTTAACTTGAAACACAGGAGAGCAGTGATGTATGAGAAGAGAACAAACAGGAGAAAAATCCTAATGAGAGGCGAAAACTGGAAGATAAAAGAATGAAGAGCAGCTCAAAGAGGCAGTGATCCAGGCTTTGGTTCTTGTGAGGAGCATCTAATCCCCCTCCATGAACAAAAAGCTGACTTAATGTTTGTTTGCACCCACATTAACTCTTCTCTTCAGCGTCATTTAAAAAGCACATAAATGCACTTGGTCTTTAAGCTCTTCAAACAAACCCTGATGTCATGTAGACAACATGTTCGTATGCTGTTTTATACTACATTAAAATGGACGACACACATCACTGTAAATGTTTCAGCAGTGTGAGCTCCAAACAAACTTGAGGAAGAACGTTCCAAACAGATTTAATGAAGCTTCGCAAGCAGCCGAACCTGAGGAGATGAATTTTTCATCACTTTCATTCGACGGGAGTCACCAATCCAGAGGAATCCAGCAGCTCTTCCTGTCGGCTCCTCGCTGTTAGAGCAGCAGAGGAAAAAAAAAACTGGACAGCCATCATCAGTGGGGCTTCTCAGTACTGAACACGTTCCTGGACCAGAACTTTGTTCACAGCAGGGCGGACTTGTTAGTTATGCAGGTTCAGTACCTCATTTGGCTTTTCAGCAACAATCTAAAGTTAACTAGATAAGAGCTGCTCGGCCCAAATGTGATTCAGGACTTTTAAAAAGATGATCGAGACGGAAAGACGCTGAAATAATTCAGACTATTTTCCCACCTCTGGTCACCGCAGGTAAAACTCTATGAAAAGATATAAAATAATCTTTTTTGCTCTCTACTGCATATCAGAATCTACAAAAATCTGTTTTTCTTGCAGGTGGGTGACATTATAAACTTGTTTTATCAGCACCAATTGGAGATTGAGGGTTCAATTAAATTTAAAGGCTCCTAACATTTTGCAATAACTACAAATTTTAATACAATTGATTGTGCTTACTTTAGACACAGTATTGATGTCATTTTGTAGAAAAGCTGAGACATGAAGACCAAACAGAAACATGGAAAATGTGGAGTTTAATTTGGTGAAGAAATTATGATCAGACTAAAGTTGATGTAAAACTTAAAGGCTTCTCAAATCCATATTGATTGAAAGTTGATACTATGTGCAGTCACTTTACCATTAGATCATTTGCTAATTAAAGTAACACAAAAGGAAAACAGCCAAGCTGGCTGTGTGTTAATCCCACCAGGAACCGTGACGGGTGTCTATAGATAAAAAGTGATTAGTGTCGTGGATTAAATGGTCAATGAGAAGAGTTCAAGCCTGCATCTTCAGGGACTGAGTACAATAAACACCAAGTTGTTCTGAGCAGTGATGAGAGGACTTTCAGCAGAGAACCAAACCCAATGTTGACACAACTAAACTACCATCTCTCCCACATGCTGCGTTTCATGTAAGAAAACATCAAACAGAAAACACAAATTACTGTCTTGGGTTCAAATCCAAACCAGCTAAGGTCATCACACTCCTCATAATAAATCTAATATCACTGTTTTACGTTTTGTTTTGTCAGATGAACAACTCCAGCTGACTGTAGAGACAGAAGCACAGGAGCTATAGGGATTCACAGCAAACCTTTCTGTAAATACTTACTCCTCTTCACTCAGATAATTGCTTTCAACTTAGAATTTGTGTCACTGTTACATATTTTTTCTATTTGCTGAATGTATTTAGTAAAAAACGCTTTAAAAAAACACAAGATTGAATGATGGAAGTCAGAGAACTTGAACTGAAACAGTTTATTTTAACGAAACAAAACCAACGGCAACGCCGAAGCAGGAAATTCAAGCATAAATTCAAAATATAAATCTAACGGCTAAAAACTGAGCTCTACAAAAATGACAGACGACACTAAACTTCAACAAAATATTTAAAGCATATGTGTAAAAGAAAGACTGACTATATATAAAATAATAATAATAACAATAAATAAAATCAAAAACTAAACAAAAAACTAAAACTAAAAAACAAAACTAAAAACGGCCTGGCTACGTATTCAAAGGTTATGTTGTCTTTAGTTACAATTCAGTCATATATGAATTCAAAACTTCAACCCAGACACATTAAAGTTCTCTGTGAAGTTTCTATTTTAATTAAACTATTGTCTTGGACTGCTGAGGTCATTAACTTTGGGAATTATCTCACTGGGCTGCGACTAGCTCACCAACAACATTCACAAGAGAGTCTCAGGAATGTCTTCAGGCGTTTGTTGGGTCACAGAGGCTCACAGTTTTGTTCCTTGGATTTCAAACATTATCAAAACATTTATGTGAAAACTTTTCCTTCAAACTGGCCGGAGTCACCGAGGGTGTCTCCAACCCGTCTCAAAGGCACAACAGCTGAAGTTTGACACCTGCAGGAGAGCTCTAAGGATCTCACCGGTGATAAATAATTATAGACTTCAAATCTGCTCGTCTTCATTTCGAAAGTGTACTCCAGCAGATTGAATCATAAACGTGGGGGCACAAAGCAGGATGAGGCGGGTATGATGTGGGTGGAGCTGGGCATGAAAATAAAATACACTGCCAAGAATAGTTTTGGAAGCCGTGCACACAAAATAAGCCATGATTTTCAAAGATTGGCCCAGCATAACGCGGCCACATGGCTCACCGGTCTGTTGGCTTCAGTGAGACTGCAACAAATATTTGTTCATCTTCATCACCAACTAGTCTCCTACAGTCCCAGCCTGATGAGGCACTACCTTCAGGTTTTGTGCAAAAGTATGCAAGTTTAGTCATTTTGTAATTTTAGTAAACAATAAAAAACCGTTTTAAAAACTAAAATGAGTGTTGTCCATTCACAGTAAGGGCTGTCAGTGTTTGATTTTACACCATCAGTAGTTTTCAGAGTGGGATGGAAACACAGGCTGACCAACAGGAAATCCAGAGTCTCAAACAGAATCAGCTTTTCAGAAACATCATGCAACACCGAGTCAATAAAAAGTCAATAACTATGTTCCTGTAGGAGGTGAATGACTTTTTTCTGTTCTCAATAAAAAAAAATAAAAGCTTCAGTTGCCTGGTGGGGTTGAGTCACTGTAAATAAAATATTTCTTACCGTGCATGAAAGTTTTCTCCACAGTTATTTTATTTCCTAAACAGCTTTGACATTAATAGTCTTGTCAAGTTGTAAGTTTAGACCCTGCCTGGAAAACTCATCTTTCTTTTTTCCCCCTCGAAATACAGAATCCAGTCTTTTTTGTTTTAGTAAATATAAATTAAAGACATTGGCAACAACAATAAAAAAAACAATTTCACAAAAAAAAAAAACATGACAGCAGAGCAAACATCAACCATTTATCAGACGCTGTTGGTGCTGCTGACATGAATATTTAAGTTTATTTACATATATTTTAAATTATTCTGCATAAGCTAAACAGACTGTGAAAGCTGAAGAGGCAGAAAGAAAAAAGAACACACACACACACACATACAAGAACAAAAGAAAACAATGTGAAGGAGTCTAAGAAAGACAGAAATGAACAACAAGAAAAAGTTTGTTAGACGTGAAAAGATGCCATTTGATTTACTTGAGCTGGTAAGATAGAGCCAAGAGTTGTGTGTATTTAGTAGGATTTAATGTTGGCAGCACAGTTGGCAGAATTTATATAAAAACATAAAAAAAGAGAGGAAATAAAATGTAATCAAGTTGCTCCAAAAGCCACCAGTGGAATAAACAGAAGTGTAATATTCCTCCTGTTAAGCTGTAGCGGTCATGTGTGACAACAGCCATTACTAACAGGCTTATTAAAAAAATAAATAAAGTGAGACTCTTTTATTCCACAGAACTCCATTCAGCTCTGCGCTGCTTGTAAGGAGAACCGTGCAACAAAGAAGGCGCCCAGTTGGTGCCGGCGACGTTGAATCTTTCTCACACTTATCAGAGGACGGACACACACACACACACACACACACACACGAGAAGGAGATTTGTGTCAAGCATTATATTAAGCAGGAGTTGTAACACTAACACAAACAGGGAACTCTGCTTGGCTCTCATTTTTTCTCCCTGCTGCAGGAAAACAGCTTTTCTCATTCTGTGTGTATTAGATGCAGACAGCTCCACGGTTTCTGTTCATTGTCCGAGCGACTGCCAGCGCTCCTCATTCCTGACTTCCTGGAGGAAATCTAACATGATCAGGAATCTCCAGTACCTGCTGCACACACATCTGTTGAAGCTGTTTGCTCTTTAAGGCCATGTTTTGTTTGTTTGCTTCCTGGTTTTATGAACGCTGATTCAAGCATTAACTCTTGTTTTCCTGTTTTTATTTTTCCACAGATTTTCTTGCAGTCTTCTGCATACTTTGTGATATTTTAGCCATTCATACACGGAAATGTTCAGCTCATTCCGGAGATGGGTGCTGTGACTTTTGGTTTTTGTAACTTAAAAACTTCGATATAATAAATATTTAATTTTATTTACAAATATTTCTCCCATAGAAATACATAAAGATCTCTTCAATTCCTTCTAAATCGTTGTTCTCTTTGAAATCTTTTTCAGCATGTTAGGTCTATTGTCTCCTTCTGCTACTTTTAGCTCTTAGCTAGCATTTTGCTACATTTAGTTAGCATTTTTCTGCTCTTGGCTTTTATCTAGTCTTCTGCTCGTTTTAGCTTTAACTCAGTTCCAGCAGTCATTCAGCACATTTTCAGAGAAAATGTAATTTTTCTCATTGATAAAACAGAACTCGTTCATGAGCCGAATTATTCTTTCTTTCTGAGGCAGGTCCTGTCAATGATGGTTTGATATCACAAACAAGGCTTTTCCCAAAGTGCAGCTGAAGGTATCAATAAAAGAAGGTGCTAAAAGCCTGCAAGGCGCAGCTCTTCATCCTTCTACCTGTTGCTATGCAACAAAGTGTTCTCTGTATTTTTAGATAATAGCCGCGGCATACCTGTGTTCTACGAGAAAGTGCAACATAAAGGCAATAGCCAGACTGTGAAAAAACAAGAAATGTTGCTGCAAGGATCATAGCTGGCTTTAAATCCAGGATTTACATGGTATTAGAGGAAGGGTTGGCAACTTATGCTTTTTCTTTTTTTTTTACATAATGGTGTTAACAACACACCCTCTCCTTCCTCAAGACCAACAGTTTCCAACTAATAACAAAAGGAAATAAACAGATCATCACATACAAGTTTTTGTTATATCTAAATATTGAGAAAGTAGAGCTGACTTTTAAATGATTGACAAAAAATAAATAGTTTGGATGTTTTCAGTATTATTAGACAGAAAATAGTCAAACTGTAAAATAATGAGAATAATTCTGTCATCCTCTACCTCAGGAATAATAAATAATAAGCAATCATGATAAGGGATAAAATATATTATCTTAACTACACCTTTGTCATGGTAAAACATCTAATTTTCTCTCTTTATTTGCAGATGTCCTTAAAGCTGCTAAAGTTGTATTTATCCATGAAATATTCCTTGCCTGTGGATGGACTTGTTTGGAAGAGACACATTTTTGTTCTCTTCTCTAAACCAGACAGTGAAAGTTAATTAGATGAACTTCTACTGTTTGACTCTTAGAAGCCACTGTTAAATCTGTAAAAATGTTGAATTTGTCATACAGAGCAGATTCACAAACCACCAAACTTTCTCTCATGAGAAGCTTCAGGACAAAGCTGCTGCAGAGGAGTTCATCTGAGATTTGAGCTGGATAACAGCACCTTAAATAAATATTTCCCATAAATCTGCTACGATCACACAAATCAATATTAACTGTTTGAAGGACTCTGGGGGAGACGGACCTTCACAAACTGATGCAGGGGGAGGAGGGGAATAAGAAGAAGGTCAAAATGTTGTGTGTTTGTGAAATACAAGAAAGGGGAATAGATGAAACCGTGCAGGAGAAATTTGCATTTTTCTTCCCCCCCGACTGCCCTCAAATTAGTTGATTTTCAAATAATATTACAACTGTAGTCCTTCTGTTGACCTTGAAACAACAAAAAAAGAGAAAATTTTGATATATTTTTGAAGTGATAACTAAAATTTCATGCAATCAAAGTAAATATTTATGTAGATGTAAATGAACAAGACACTTTATCTAAGAAAATCCAGCAAAAATATAAAACACTGACGCTGTGTTTTCTGTTATTTGCCAAAGATGCTGCAGTGCTGTCAACTTTTACAGCTTCACTGAATCAACCTGAATGTCACAGGTGAACTAATGAGTGAGAAAATATTAAACCAACCTTTAAAAAGCACCAAAATGGTTTTTAGAGTTTATTTATTCCCATTTTATTTTGTAAATGTTTTCTTTTAAATTGCAGAATTGTGACATTTAACTGAGCTGGATCAGGTAAAGAAAAACAAGCGTGTGTGTGAGTGTGTGTGTGTGTGTCTTGAGGGCTGACTGTTCATGTCAGAGCTTACTTCCCATGAGCTTGGTTGAAAAACACCTCCACACCGGATAAACACTCAGTTCTGTTACCATAGAATCTGTAACTATGGAGAGACAATCTGACGTTTCTTCACCGGAGAGGACACGCACAATAAAAACTACTAAGTGAAGAGGCATTTAATTTAAAGCTGTCCAGTTTTAGTAACAATGTTCCCACCAACACTGTGTGGAGATTTAAACGGAGCTGAAAGTGTGCCTTTTCTTTTAATTTCAAAAATAGTATTAATAAAAAAAGCATTAGTTAAACTTGAGGACTTAACCCGCCGCAGGAACATTTTTTCCTCACATTTTTTTTCCTGTGGCTTAAGTCATGACTTTTTGACAGATCCTGATGCTGCTATCTTGATGAATTAAGTTTTCCATCCGTTCACTCACAGTTGGTGCATGAGTGTGTGGAACAGCTGAGACGCTTGGCTTCGAAAGCAGCTGGAGCTCCACTTAATGTTGTTTTCACAGATGAAGCCATGTGTAAGAAACACACAAAGAAACGTCTTCTTTGACGCGCTCTCAAATAAACTTTCATGCTCGGATTTAGTTTCTGCAATATGCTTGTGTAAAAACTGCACATTAATTAGTGTCAAACTTAACAGCTTCTCCTCACGTGGAAGTCACACTGATGGGTAGAAACAGGGTGTGTGTGTGTGTACACACAATCACAAGACAAAAATAAGTCTGGGAGGCATGGCAACAGAACAGACAATAATAAAACCATGTTATATATTGAGACTCAATGTAATCTAGTCTGCACAAAGATTTGTTTCCATTAAGTGAGTCTGACACCCATATAGATGCAGAGAACATCATAGTTTAAGTTCTGTAATTATTATAAATACCAGCACTGCAAAAATCTCATATTTTGACATTTAACTGAGACGTTAAAGAAATAATGCTAATTGTTTCTCAAATTCTCATCATAACGGCACGTGCTCTCAAAATGATGCTGAGTTTAAAACAGGCCTGGATTCACCAAAAGACTGTTTAGATTTTGCAGCCACAAACTAGGATTTTGTTTATGTTTAGGCACTTTTGGTTTACAAAAGGAGAAATGTGCCTCGACTTGTGCTGCCAAACAAACAGTGTCTTTCTGTGGTGTTTGTTTGCCCACATTTAAAAGAAGGATTATGCATTTAAAGGAAAACCTGCACATGCTAATGTAAATTACTGCCTGGGCTAAAAGCATCAGATCCTCGAAGACCAGCATCAGATCAACTTGTCCTGAAAATGGATGGCTCTGGACCATCAGGCTCATACCTGGCAATCTCCAGCCTAGACCAAGATGAGTTGGATGCAGTAGGTGCAGATTACTCAGTGCAAATATTCAAACAAGAGCTTTTAAGGCCTGTTTTCCCTCTTCACAAAAACAGGTCAGAAAAAAGTATAAATAATCTTATCACCTTGCAGTTTCTGTTTTACATTCAAAATACAAAACGTGATTATAGAACCGTTCAGCTGATGGTGCTGAATATCCAGAGGTTAACAATTATAGCCCAAAGAAATGATCTTGGGGGACAATTATTAATTAATTTTTTCACTAAATCTTAAGTTAATTACCATTCTGGGCACGTGCTTATTTAACCTTAACTACATCCACAGGTTAGAGTAAAGAGGCGAGTCTGTGGTTGGTTCTGTTTGGACTGCTGCAGGGCCAAGAGGATTGACACAGAACAAGTAAACAACACCCCAGATTACAATCAGCTAATCAAGGCTAAAACCCTGCTGCAAAGGTGACAGGGACAGACAGGAAGGGTGACCTGCACAGTGTGGAGGCTGACCAATCACAGCCTCCAGATCTCAACACCCACCTGCTGACAGATAGCAGAAGAGAAACAAACACATCTCTTCTGCTGTGACCCACACATCAGCACTATTCAGAACTTGCTGCCATAATTACCATGTGGGCGGATTCACATTTTATGCATTGTATAACCTTGAATTTAATGTTCACTCAGAACAATGTGGATAAAATTTATGAGTGTAATGGGTGCAACACTGACAGACAAATACTTATTTATGTTTCAGCTTTTAAGAGCTTGATCATCACTGCAGCTGAGCGACTTGGATGGAGTTTAACCTCAGGTCGTTTCATGGCAGAGCTTTACGTTAACAATAACATTTTTATAAATTAGAGACATTTTATCACTGTCAGCTTTTAGCTTTAGAGACAAGCGTGCAAGGAAACATGCTTGAAAGAACTAACACTTTTTTATATCTTAAAATAATTTGATTTTACACTAGATAGGACCATTCGACCATTAGAATCCCATTTCTGGAAAACTGCATGTACAACCTCAATCCCAGAAATGTTAGGATGTTGTGTAAAATGTCTTTAAAACACAGAGATTTCTCCCAACTCTAAAAATTTTTTTGAAGGTATTATAAACTGCAGATGATGAGATATTCAGAGTTTGTTCTTGAGGAAAAGTATTCTGAAATCGATCCACTACTTTAAGATGAAGTTTGTTGCAGACTGGTGAACCTCTGCCCATCTTTACTTCTGACAGATTCCAGCCTTTCTAAAATGCTTGTTTTATCCCCAGTCCTCTGACTGACCTGTTGCCAGTTAACCAATTTTGTTGCAAAATGCTCCTCCAGCTGTTTCTTATTCATACCACATATTTTTAATCTTTTGTTGACCCTGGAGAAACATTTTTAAGACGTGTTGCTGCTATAAAATTCTAAATGACTTTGTTTTCCTTTTCAGAAAATAGTAGTTAAACATTTGATATGTTCACTATGTTCCACTGTGAGTAAATTATGCATTTATGAGAATTGCAGACTCTGGTATGATTTACATTTTACACAACACACAAACATTTTTGGAATTGAGGTTGCAAAAACCTGGACTTTTCTGACTTTTCTCCCATGAAAAGTTGTACATTTTTGGAAAATTGTGCAAATGAAACGGATCTCCAACAGGATCACCTCAGGATTAGAGCTGCTTCCTTTGCCGGAGCGTTGTGGACAAACAGCTTGTTGGTTTAAGATGAGCTGAGTTCGGCTCTGAGTCGCCACACAGCCCAGTTCCTGTGGCACATCCCCTGCAGTGAAGCTACAAGGACCTTATGAAGGGTTTAACGAGAAGCAGCAGGATTCAATGAAGAACTGGACTGTTGAGAGTAAAGTCATCATATGTGGCTTTGGCAGGTTGACCACTCATCTCGGCACATCTGCAGTCACATACAGCTCATCCCATCCGCAGAGTTGATTCGAAGTGGGCTCTACTGCTCCCACCAATGAAGTGGAACAAAGCGGCACAGAATGCATGACTTGCCATTTATTTAGCCGGCCTGAGCCTTTTGCTTCGTCTCAGCCTCGCCTCTCCTGCTTGCTTCCCCAGCCTGACCCAAATATGACGCTCCCGAATGAAACAAGGCTTCAGCAGCACCCAAGGAAGTGACGGCTTTTTCTCTAACACACTCTTCATTTATTTCTGCTCGATTCTTTAAATTTGCTGCAATGGTTTTTTGAACTGCTTTGATTTTTGATCTGTGCTTTCATTTTGTTGTAGTTCTCACCTCTCTGCCAGACAGCAGCAAGCTGAAGCTGATGGCGGCGTTATTATATTATCTTAAAATGTCTCCGATGATCAACTTATCTTAATGCAAGAGCTCTTATCTCTCCTGACTCTTTCTAACGTGGCAGCCTTCAGTGGAGTAAGCTTTTCGAATGAGATCACTTTTTTCTTATAAGCCGAAAGCTGATTCTGAGTATTGATCGTCCCTTTTTCTTTCACACTGCAGACATCAAGTCTACACTCAGTGGCTTTCCACTTTAAAACAGGTTACACTGTGACAAACTCATATAGTCCAGTTTTAAATCAACAATTACAATCAGTTTCTGTGTTTATAAAATTATCTAATAAAGCTTAAATGATCAATCGGAAGCTCTTGCTGAGTAACCAAACTCTGTGCTGACAAAGACTGACACACGGTCACAACAGGAGGTCTCAGAACCAGGATATCAACTCATCTCAGATTTCTTTTGAACAGAGAAAACACAGAAAACTGTAACTTCTAGAGTTAGAAGCCAATAATTAGCCTCTGCTACATAAATGGAATTTATATAAGTGAGATGAACATTTTAATGCAGATTTAAATTTATTCTGCTTCACTTTAAATCTAAGATTGCTTAAAAAAATGGAATTACTTCAACTGTTTTCTTGTAATGTTGCAAGTTTTGGCTGGTTATTTGGGGGCAGACAACATTTATCGCAAAGATATCATTCCAACAATAAATTAAAAAAAAAAGGCACTGACATTAATGCTCTTATTATATTCAAACAATAAATACAAAGGGAGGAGAACAAGAAAAAAAAGACGGCTGTATGAACAGCGTTATCAGCATATAGTTTCCTTTTACATCTACTGTATCCAGGAAACTGTTGTGCCCGTCTATTCTACAAACACAAAGCTAAATCTCTGGTTTGAAGATGAAATCAGGTCGAGCTTCATTTTATCAGCCTTTATGAGAACTGATCCCAGACATGTGGGTTCATTTCAATCAACATTTAGCTGAAAGTTGAGTCACCGGCCTGTAAATACAGAAGGAAATGAAACTGCAGGACAGAATTATTCTTTGTGTCGAATTAATGCAAGTTGTGTTCAATCAGGTTTCAAGTATTCATCTCAAGAGGGTAGAAAGGAAAAAAAAACACTCTATAAAACCCTGTGTACATATTTGATTTTATAAATCTTAATCATCAAGAAATTGCCCATCCTCAAACCTGACTTCTTCATTTTTAACCATCAAAGGATGTGAACATGTCCCTACTTTGTCATTTGCACATCAAAAGATCACTTGTGCCTTTACTAATAGACCCGACAGTGAATGCAGCAAAGCTGAGACACAAACAAATGTGACATGTGAGTGGGATGTGTGTATTTTGGGTCATTCAGTCTTGCGTAGAGATGATCAGGAAGTAGACACAGATGCACAGATGGACTGTGATATGTTTACAGTTTTTACAAACAGCCTTTGGAAACTGAAAGTGGCTCATGAGACTGTGATCATCTGCTGGCAGACAAACAAAACCATCTCCATTTATGCCTTCTTTTCTTGAAATCACTTCTTCAACACCACAGGAGCACTCATTCATAGATAATCCCATTGCACGTGATTAGAATCAGTTTTTCAGTGTGCAAATCTACAGACTACTGTATATTATTGTATTTAGGTAAATTTAGTTTAGTTTCATCTTTTTGGTTGCTTCCTTTTTCACTGTCAGCCTTAAATTGTTTCAAAAACATGTACACATGGTCTGAGGTTAACACATTCTAATATTTTCTCCATTTAGAAAAATCTGTATGCAAGAAAAGTTGTTTTTATGTGTGTGTGTGTGTGTGTGTGTGTGTGTGTGTACACATTATTTCTACAAATCTGGCTCCAAATCCAAGTCTACTATGACTCCCAAACAGCAGAAATAATCATGATCAGATCCCAAACTAAGGAATTTAGAATTTTACTTCACAAACTAACTAGCCACCATTCAGTCCCTTTTAGCTACCATTTTCCTACTTTTAGATTTTAGCTACTGTTCTGCTACTTTTAGCTGTCTGTTATGGTCCTTTTTGATTCTGAATAGTACTATTTAAACAGATTCCACAGATTCTGAGAGACTGTTCAGAGGATCTGATCGTTGTAAATCTAAGACTTTGGAGGGATCATCAAAGCCTCTGATGGGTGTTTTTGCTGCTGGGAAAATCTCTAATGAGGAAAATGTTCATCTAGACGAGAAAGAAATCCCAACTCTTTTTTTGTTCCGACAGCCCTCTCTCTGTCGTAACATCACCATGGCGGGGTCAGCAGTGGTCCAGTGCTCACACATTCACTATTTTGCTCAAGGACACTTCAACCGAGCAGATGTTTACTGTCGAGGGGCTCGGGCTGCAACCTTCCATTTGAAGGACGCTCTCTTTATTCACTTCAACAGCACACTGTTGTCTGACACGGCCTGCAGCAGCCAGTCATCTTCGTGTGCTTCGAACAACCTGTAGGCGCTCAGTTTATTTTCCAGCTCAGGCTTTTATTTGAGCTTTTTGGGTTCAGATAAATTAAACCCTGGAGAGCGAGACAGCCTCAGCTGGATTCAAGGTCAGAACACTGCAACCAAACAAAGCAGAAATCCCAACAACCTCAGCTCCTCATTACAAGTCTCTATATACAAAAACACTGTACTTGTTACAGTTCAGCTACAACACACTGAAAATGTTCACAGCTGCAGTTGAGATCTGGAGCAAACTAAAAAATATATAAAACAATTTTAATAAATCATGAAACATCACAAGTGATCTACTTTCCTGTCTTCAGGGAGACTCTTGTCAGGGAGACATCAGGTTTTTTTTCTGATCACAGTAATCAAAACAGTTTTCCTACAATCACTTCTCTGCTGCACCAACAGTGTTACACAGCGATTATCTGACAAAGAGCCTCTGATCCGGTATGTGTGTGTGTGTGTGTGTGTGCTGGTGTGTGTTGATTAGCATGTGGGTGGAGGCGGAGGAGGCAGGGACGCATCAAGATCACTTCTGGACTTTTTCGCAGCCAAAAAAAAACCAACAGAAAAATGTTAATAAATGCATATCATTGCTCATTTGTTGAATGTGGGTGTCCATGTTACGTGTATGTTGCTTCTTTTTTCCACCTCCTACAAGCTTTAAACAGTTTGATGAAAGTCAGTCGACTAAAGCCTTCACGAGGTTACAAAGATTATTCATTAAAGTTAAACATCATGCTGATTGTTAACGTGATGCTTCCTAAACACCAACATACGGTCATTATTTTCTGTTTGAACTGACTTATATCCTCAAAAACCTAAAGATTAACTGTTGCCTTTAGTAACCACTTAATTCAGGAATAAATTGGTAATTTAATGTCAGAGTTCCTAAAAAAATGCTGTGTTTAAAAGTTTAAAACTTACAGTTAGTCTTCAACAACAAAAAGAGAAATATTTGATAATATTAATGAAACTGTTGCAGTTACTTCTGGATCTTATTGCTACACAATTTAAAGCAGTCAAGTGACCTTAGAAAAAGTCAGTTTTACAGATATTGTGGTAAATTTGGATGAGAGTCATCCTCAGCAGCTCTCAACAGATCATGCATTAGTCATTAACAAAGTTTGATCAAAACCAATGCAACACCATCATTTTTCCAACACAAGATGATTTTATATTAAATCTCTGGAATGAAAGGCGGTGAGCAATATGCATTCCTTCAAGGAATGCTAGAAAAATAATTGTTTTAAACTCTGTCCCCAAGAAGCAGCAGGTGAAGCTTTCATAGCATCAGTGATGAACAAATATATTATTATTCCAGAAAGCTGAAAGCTGATACTGTTCGAAGATCTGGCTTCTATTTGGTGGTGAAGAAAGGAGAGAAGACTCGGTTGTTAAACCGTGCACATGTGGGTCAAGTGCTGGTTAATCTGTCATTCACCGCCTAGCTAAGCTCAGAGAGGAACATCACAGAAACACCGAGAAGGGAAATACATCCACAAGTAATGGATACATGCTGGAACCAAATTATCTCAAAATGATCCGTTTTCACCAAACTGTGCAGAAAACGTTTGTACCAACCAAACTAAACACTCTGTCCTTTGACTTCAAATAAAGAAATACACTCAATCAGGCTGTTGGTTGCATTTAAAGAAAAAAAAACATGTGATGCTATAAAATTTTTAACATAGATAATCTATTGAGTGTGTTTGTTTTTAAAAGTCTACATATATTTATTTTTAGACCTTTCAGCACTGGTAACATGTTTTATTGTCTCACTCAGACACGGTTGGGTTGGATCTGGTGACCCAGCCTACCACAGCTCCAGGTTTTCAATCCGCACCATCTCCAGCCACAAACCACCGGAGTGAAAACTTCTGTATTTGCAAATCTTTCTCTTGGCTTGTCAAATCAATTTTTCCTCAGACTTACAGCTGCATGCTCCAACAAATCACACAGAAATGACAAGCTGTGAATTTCCCAGAGGTTTCCAGGATCTACTCTTCCTAACAGCCCAGACAGGCTGCAGGATTTAGAAGTCCAAGGCTCCGCAAGAAGAAGACTCCTGCTTACACGATGAGCCTCCAAACTAAACAAAGACATTAACAGACTCCACATGCTGTGCATCTTTTAATGACTGCAGTCATGAATTAAGTAAACTTCATTGAGCAGCGGTCTGTCTGTCTACTCCACAGGATAACACTAGGACCCCCCCGGAAAGCTGGTGACAAACTGGAATCTAAAAGACCAAGAACATATGGCGCCTGGGTTTATGGGATTAATCAATTAACAAGGTGACTTGGAGAGCTCCTAATCTGCAAAATGTTCCAATGCAGGCTGGACACAGGCTGTAGTGGAGGGGAGCTGCATCTTCTGAGGATCCGCTTCCCAATTAAACACAAACCTCTGCTAAGCAGTCAGGTCTGAAAGTAAATCCAGGTTTGGGAAGGGTTTCTGAAGCAGATCCAACTAAATCATTCACACGCTACTTAAAATGGAGCAAAGTGGCCACTGACGGCCTGATGCTGCCAAGAAGAGGCGCATTAATTGCGATCATCCTGACACAGACTGCGCTGCAGGCATAAACACCACCTTCACATGCACTGCTCTGCAAGGAAACACAACGTGGACGGGCAAGACACACAAACTGGCTACACACAAAGACTGTATATGGAGCTCCTTCAGTGACTGTTTTACCTGCATGATGGACGGCAGATTGTCATGTATAGCCTAAAGCTGCATGCGTTTAGCATATTTTTAGTATTATTTTAGAGCAAAGGCTAAGGAAAACTATCACACCACATCCTTTGAGTCTGAGGGATGCGGTCCCTCACACCAAGTCTCCAAGTGCAGATCATGGTCAAACCTCATCCAGTCCTCAGAGACGGACACTGGGACCTCGCTCTTTGGGACGGAGGCAGTCAGGAACATTTGGCTGTATGTTTACTGACAATCCAAGTCCAGATTACTGGGACTGATTTACCCAGGCGATGGGAGGATGTGCCGTGTGTGAGGTCCAAGGAGAGCGACGGACGAGAAAATGGACGTCTACCTATCCTCACTCTGTCCTGAACATCGTAGTGTCCTTGTCACTTAGTTCACCTGTTTTTTTGGATCTTGTCTACACCTGGCTGGGACATGTTGCTGACTCACCAGTCTTCACTTCTGTGTCTTCACTCAGACGAAACAAACCTCTGGTAAGAACTACAGGAATCAACAAGATACCTGGAAAATATTATCCTATTATTTATTTTTTTAACCAAAGGCGATGTTCCGTTTGTTTACATGGAGGGAGTGGACTGAAAACTTGGACAGGAACCAGCTGACAGGGAAGACTTAAAGCCAGTGTCCCCAGTGAACTCTACAGCAAAACTACAGCAAGGCAGCTTGCAGCTCTTCTGGCTATACTTCCTGTTGTTTAACTATATTTTCTCTTTAGTGCCACCTACAGTTCAGGAGGAGAACTGCAGCATCGCCTTGGTAAACACCAACAAACACAAATGTGATTAAATCAGTGTGAATCACCTCATACTCCAGGACACTAAGGTTAACCTACATTTTATTCTTAATAATATAGAAGATACATTGTGTTGCCCACTGCTGAGTTACAAAAAGTCCTAAACACATCTGCTGCTGGCGGGTTTATTCACTTTGTACTAGGCATAAGTTTATGTGTATGGTTTACTAATTGTGTGTCTTGTTTTATAAAAGTGTTTTGCAATTTTAAGACAAGACCTGTTTGTGAGTGGCCATTTATTTTATTATGTAGTAAGTAGTTTGTCTAATAATTGATAAAGAACCATTTATTTGCTTTGTTGTGTTACATTATAGAATCTCAGTGTGTTGAGTTGATTCAAATCACATCATAATTAGGAGATTAGTTGTATCATGGTATCAGTTTGCTGCCCATGTATCTTAAAGGAATCAGAGAATGTTGTCCACAGACCACAGATGCCCAACCCTAGTTTCTACAAAACCAGGCTGAAGGTTTTCATTCAGGTGGATGTATTTATATTAAATGGGCTCAAGTTCATCAGTTGTTCCAGAAACCCAAAGTGGATCTTTCTAAAATTAAACAGAGCTCAAAGACAGATGTCATCATCTGATGAAACAGTCAGAAGTAACTCAGGGTCACAGTGGAGGGCTCGGACTCACCGTGCGGGAACACGTTGGGTTGCACCGCATGCAGAAAGGCGTGCACCAGCTGGAACAGGATCCCAATGGGTCCCGGTTCGTAGTGAGCCAGGGTCTCGTAAACTCCCGCGGGCACATAGCCGAAATCCAACTTTCCCGGGGGTGGCAGTCTGCGCGGCTCCGTCTCCTGCTGGAGTTCTCCGGACGCACAGAGCAGCGAAAGCAGCAGCAGGGTCCCGGGCGTCCACATGGTGTCCAACAACCGGTGCCAGGCACGGAAACTGGACGAGGACAGCCTGGACCCCTGTGTTTCCTTTAGGAAATGAAAAAGGAGCGGGGAAGAGGTGAGATAAACCTGAAAGTGTTCCTGTGGAAGGACCGCAGCTTTTTAAGTCCTGCCGCCCGCGGAGCGACTCGTTCTGAGCATCCTTCCCCGCTCGCTGAGGCTCCCAGGCGGACACAGACCGTCCCCAGCCCTCGGTGCGTTCAGTCCCACATAGACGAGCGCGCCTGTCGCTCCCGGTCCAGCATCTGTGCGTGTGCGTGTGCGTGCGTGCGCACAGAGCGGCGCTAGCTGCGTCACGGGAGCGAGCGTGGGCGCGCGCCGCCGGTCCGAAGAGAAGCGCGCGCCTCCTGTCGGGGACAGGTGGAGCAAATGAAGCAGGTGATTTCATCAGGACCCCACAGAGTTCCACAGGAAAACAGGCTTTTTTACTCAGTGCCTGACATGTAGATTTTAACAGTTAAATCTTTGTTTTATTATTTATTAATATGAATCTAAACAGCGTCTCTGAAAAACTCACACATTTATAGTTTTCTTTTCTGACCCATTTAAAGATGTTTTTATCCAAATGTTGCTGAACTGAACAGATGGCTGCAGATTTAGATCTTCAGGTATCAGTTATTGTCTTTAATAATTAATATATTAACTTTCAACCAAATTTGCATTTAAATATGTGCTTTTAAAGTTAAGTAACATTTAAATGGTAATAAATAAATATATTTTAATAGAAAACAAAATATCTGCAGTTTTGGGCACATCTTTTTTTATATATATAAAACTTCTGCAAGTTCCTTTATTGAAAAAAGCCATTACAGAAAATTGTCTGCAGCCTCTAAAATAACTACTTATAACTCCATTTTAAAGTAAACTGTTTCTTCGTCTCTCATGTAGCACAGGGGAATTCTTGTTAAATTAAATCATTAATTTTAATGCATTAATTAAAGTCTTCTCACTACTGCACACATTTTATCCTATTAGTACTTAATTTTAAATTTTTGTCATTTGGATGTTTAATTCTTTTTTTTTTTTTTTTTGAACGTTTTTATATAACCGCTCTTCATGACATGGGCAGGTGGAGCATAAACAGTTCCTCTTTAGGATGATGAATATTTTCAAATCCTTCATCTCAAAAGCTTCAAAATGAGATGGAATCTGTTGAAACTCTGATTTCTCACCCGGTCTTCCAACAAGCTTTGGTTCATGAGTTGAAAACTTGAATTTTATTGATCTGGACTGATGTCATCGGGATTTCCAGGCTTATATTTAAAAAGGTAAATCCCCATGCTTCACAATGATAAACATTATATGAAGGGACTTCCCAGCTCTACAGCAGCTGGCAGAGAAAAATGGTCAGTTTTAAAGGAAGCTATAGGGCAAAGGATTACTTCTGAAGACATACTTGTTAAAAACCTTGATTTAAAGGTAGATTAGGATTAGTTTAGTTACCAGGATCACTAGATGGTGTCTTTATGGACTCAATTTTTACACAAATCTCAATTTGCCATCGCAGTCATATATATTTTATAGTAGTCTTCAAATTTTTGCATGTTTTAATGACATTTGTGCAGTAAACATCAAAGTTATTTTTCCTTTCTGTAAGACAACATGGTGCTTTCGTGCTTCGTGTCCGTGAACTTGCCGACAGACAGAGGATACCTGCGGTGTTCTGTACAGTGGTGGTCCAATCAGGTGGTTCTGCACAATAAGGTCTTTGTCCTCTCTGTGGAGCGCCGGGGGCCCTGCGGCTCCTGGAGACACAGGGGACTCCTGTTTAGAAACCTTTGATTGCCGACTGTGAGCACCTTTCTTCACAAACGTTCAAATAGTTTCTGGTTTTAGCTAAAAATATTCAGTTTTAAACTGCATAAAATAAAAGAAATCAGTGGTTTAACATTTCCTGTATGTGGAAAACTCTGTTAGACACAGTTTATGTTGTCACTTTCTTGTATGCATCTCATTTCTTTTTGTGTTAACCTCTTTCCTGAACCGGTGTCAGATTTAGCCTCAAACGCCGCCTGCTGAGCTGAACTCCATCCAGGTAACCTCCTGCCACACCTGCCGTCGTTCCTGCAGCTCGGCTCGGCTCGGCTCTCAGCAGAGTAAGGAGCTTATCCCTCTGAGAAAGGCTGCTGCAGATTTACTTCGCATGACCTTTGCTCCCAAACAGACACAGGTGAGGTCACAGGTGGAGCAGAGCCCGACTCACAGGAAGGATTCATTATAATGTCCAAAAGGATGCCCTCAGTACAGTCAAAATCTGTTTTTACAACTTATTCATCTAGATTCTGAATACATTTATATGTAATGTGTAGAGAAGTTTTGCTCCAGTCCTCATTTTTTAAATATTTTGCCTCATAAAACAGAACTGTTCTTCTCTTAATAGTTCTCCAGTTTGTTTCTTTTTCCACATCCTGAAAAGTTTTCCTAAGTCAACCTCGACCTATAAATAACTTAGGCAGAAAAAGGGCATCTTACTCAAAGGATAAATGTGAAATGTTCTTCAATATTTAAAAAAATAATTTAAATTTCTTTTAGTGGGGAAAATAAAAACAGTGGGTTTGACAAGCAGAAAATATGTCTGCATACATGAGATGACGCCCAAAGAGCTATTAGCTTAAAAATCTGCTTTTTTTAGCATAGTGTTAAGAAAATAAATAAACTGGAAGAAAAGATAGAACATCTAAAACAAGAAATATGTCCCGCAGTTGAACAGTGCCTGAAAAGGTCCTGAAAGAAATATAGAAATAAAACCAGAGCTATATTATACCTTTTTTTTTTAAATAGAAAAAGTGACTGAATAATTCTTGTGATGCTCAGGGTTATTTTAAAACAACACATTAGGAAAAACAATATTTATTATTCCAAAAAGATTTTATACAACAATCTTGATAAGAATTAATTAATATTTAACCGGATGGAACAGAGCCGGCAGTGGTCCGGACAGGAGAACCGTCTTCGCTTGTTCTGCTGATCTGGGACCAGTTCTGGTTCAGTGAGTGAGAACCAAATCAAACCCGGCTGACCTCTGACCTCACCGAGAACCGTGTTCCAAGTACAACAAATATCATCAGAACTTTGCAGGTTCCAAAAAAAAGAACCATCTTCTTTATTACAACAGTAATGGACAAAATGAAGAATTCCTCTTCAGAACAGAACCGAGCAGCAGCTGATTTGCTGTAAACAATATAAACATGTTCCTTCTTAGTTTACGGTTTGTTCCCAAGTGAAGTGGACAACGAGGACAGACGTGGTCCTGCTCAGTTTAATGAGCCGACAGTTCTGCACAACTTCTTTTTACTTTACAAATTAACCAGAGTATTTATTATCACTACTTGATTTAGCAAATTTAAACAAAACTGAGTTCTGATGGAACTAAACGTTCAAATGTAAAAAATTTTATTTTTTTATTTACAAACTGCTAACTGATCTTTTATGTTCCGTATACATTGTTTTTTTTTCCATCACATTAAAATAGAGTTCTGAATAACTTTCTAATGTCGGTAAAATCATCGGTTTTTAACACGAACATGCAAAGAAGGCATTTTGTTGAGGAAATATTGCTTTTAACACTCTAAGAACGTCCACATGAAGGCATCAGCTGAGTGAAACACGCCCTTATTTAAACACCCTTCCTGCATCAAAACGAGACGTGGAACATCTCAGAGAGGCGTCTCACTCACTGTACCCTGTTAGAACGATTAACTGCTTTTAAAATTATTATTATATACCAAATAATCACTTACTGATGTGTTTTGACATTCTAAAAGTAAAAAGGAAGGAAGGTGATGTTTAAACTCTGCATTCAGCTGTCAGCGGCTGACAGAAACAGCTGAGGTCAGCAGGTCCACATGGCTGAGGGCGCAGAGCGAGCTGCAGATCACTTTATCTAATAGCTGTGTAAACAAAAAGCTCTTCTTTAAGGCCATTAGTTAAAATGTGATATTATCTTCTTTTTAAATATTGTTTCTAACACCATGTTTTCACCAGGACTAAACTGAGCCGATAATGCACCGAGGAGCGACTCTGATAGAAAATTTTTGACAAACTTCACATTTTATGTTGGCAGCCACGTGTTGTAGTTTCCCTAAATAATTTAAATACCCAAAATGTCATTTTATTTAATTATTCGGAATAAACAAACATACATGTCAAGGTTTTAAAAAGAAATTCCGCCTTCATGTTCCACTCTGAAAGTTGTGATTTTTTTGAGATGGGAGCCACATATTTAAAATCCTTCACTCCTAAAGTGTCATTTAGACACTCCTAAAGTGTCTAAATGAATTAGTTGGTTTTGTGAACTGATCTGTTGATAAAGCTCGGTACCTTGTTGTTGATTTTCTGTGAAAAAAGAAACTTCTGGAGTTTGTTTTCCTGCTGCTGAGTTAAACTTATCTCCTTCTGGTCCCACAGCTGCTCGTACACGAAGTGCTTTTGTGCTGTCTCACACACACACACACACACACAAGGATTCTCAGCCTTCACACAAAACCCTGTCAACACACACATTCACACATCCCGACACACGGCAGCTCATCTCAACAACTCTGCTGCCACACTCACACTTTCTGTCTCCTGCTGTTTAACAGCCACCTGAAGTTTTCTTTGTCAAACTTCTCAACTTCAGGCGTCACCAACAGCAGAAGTGTCTGACGCTCTGTGTCCATGTTCACAATAACTTCCTGTATTCCCACTGACTTTAATAAATACTCAGCTTCCTGCTGGGAGGGGTCAGCCAGTGAGCCTTGGCTCTCTGTCCTTCCTGAGTGATGAGATCAGCTGCTGCTGCTGCTGATCAGTCGATTCGGTTCCCACAGATTGTGAAGCGGTCGATCTCCAGCAGGTCTTTTTTCGGAGGTCTGAGCTTCGTCTCTGAGGCTTCGGGCACCTCCTCTTCCTTTGGCTGTGAGGGTTCAGATGGTTCAGATTCAGGCGGAGATCCTGCAGAGGGAGGAGGACCAGCTGGTGTCGTGGACGAGGCTTGGGTGGACGGGGGAGGGAACAGATCAGTCCTGGGGGCTGGCTGCGTGGTCACAGAGGAGGAAGAGGATGAAGGTGGGCTGCAGGGGGTGGCCGGAATCTGATCCACTTTGGATTCACCTAAATGACAAAGAAATACACAGTTTCCATCACAAAGTATGAAATCCAACATAAAAAGGTGCAGTTTGAAAGAATGTACTCCGGTTTTCCAGATGTATTGATATGCAGCTCTGAAATGCAGGTCCACACTCAAAGTAAACAAAGCACCTGCCAAAAAGCATACGGAACCTTGAGTCACGTGACTGACCTACGTTAGGCTGGTTGTAGATTGGGTACGCAAACAAATATGGCGGAATCGGACAAGTGTAGAGTGAAGGAGATGTTCAGGTGGAAATGAAGTGAACAAATTTTGCTCACAACTATTTATTTAAAAGACATTAAACCATTAGAATGAGAAAACTATAGTGCAGATTTTGTTTTTGGCTGGTTATCATGACTTTGCCTTATTATTATTAATAAATATTACTGATGAATTCAACAGTAACTAAGTTCTTTTTTACTTACATGATTTTCTTTGTATTACTGGAAAAAGAAAACACCTGAATCCTTTTTATCACTGAAAGGATTCTGATGTCTGTGGAGCTGCAGTCAGAAGGTGAGGCAACTTTGTTCTGCATAAATATTAGAAGCAGAGAACGCAGCGAGACTACAGACTCGGTACGGGGTTCTTGTTTCCAGGCAACCAAGACTCATCGAGCATCAATCTGCTTGTAGTTCACAAAACAGAGAATTACTGCTGTTATCGGTTGTTTTGTTCACATTTGAGCAAACAAGATGCAGAATATTTGTGATATAATCCAAAGGAACAGCGCAGATCTCATTACAAACCACCGCATCGTGTCAAAAAAAAAACCCTGCAGGGTCTTTTTCAGTTGGAGAGCACTGAAAACAGTTACACTAGGAAATCAATCACAGAACAAACAGCATAATTCATCATATAATAGAGAACTGAGGGAAGTAATCCTGTATAATAAGAGGATTGTCCACAGAGGCCGCTGCATCGCTTCAGGCTGTCAGACTATCAGTATATTGTCTGTTTGAGTAAAGCATTTAAACTACTGTACTTTTAAATCAAACTGAGGCTATACAAATAGAAAAAAAAGCCAGTTCTTCCTAAATAATTCAGTGTTGAAGCAGTGAAGAGTTTGTCTTTGCACCTCGGAGCCGTCTCTGCTCCGTGTTGACTTCAGTGAACTTTCAGAGCAGCTAAAGGTTAAAGTCATTTATCAGAAAATGTTACCATCTGAGAAAAAGAATAATGGAAGCTAATCTAAACAACAGAATAATCTCAACGAGCTGTACACCAGTGAGGTGTTCCTCGAAATCAAGGGTCAGCGACTCATTTTTGGCCTTCTTCCACTAAATAAAATCTGTCCAGAGCTTAAAATAAAGACAACACAACTAAGCCTGATGTAAATACTATTACTTACTGCAAAGTATGAAATCAAACATAGAAAAGGTTATCCTGAATTATATCCAATGGTGCAGTTTGAAAGAGTTTACTTTAGTATTACTCACTCAATAACAAACTACTACCATGATCTGTTTATATCCTTGTATTATTCGTATCCATCTGTCACTGATCAGACAGAAAAACTACTAAAATTAGACCTTTAAATGTAAAGATCTGATTTAAAACTAAATTCTGTCTGTAAACAGTGTTAAACACCTCTGTGTTCACACAAAACAACTTTAAATACACACAGTTCACATCAGGGCAACATGATGAGCAGCTCATTCATGTTGTGAAGATAAAAACTGCAGCAGAAAATAAAGAACGGTTGAGTCGAATTTAACACAATCTAAAGTCTAAACCATTTTGTTCTTACTGTACACTGATAAAACCGGCGTTCGGGCTGAGGAGCAGTTTGGGTTCTACTCTGAGGATGGAAAAATAAATCGAGCCGTTTTATTCCTGTCAAAAAACAAGAACTTGAAAGCTTTTCACTGAGGTGAGGACAGAAGGTGACTGAGTGAGCTGAACGTCAGTTCAGCACAAAGTAAAATGTGACGTCAAAGAAAAATAAAAATAAAAGAAACATTCAGTGTGTTTTCTAATCTTTCTATCCAGATGTCAACTCTGTCCTGTTGGCTGTAACAGGTGATGACGTAAATGACCATTTATAAGAAAGAAAGGAATAATTTGTTTTTAAAAATATCTGTAATATTTTGGCTGGAGTGTATTTATCCATGTGAACTCTAAATGTTCTGTCTCTCCCAGCAGAAAAACTTTACCTGCATGATTACCAACCTGTTTTCACCAAATCAGCCTTCTAAGAATTTAAAACAGCTAAATCTGCTTCGCCATTCTTTTATTAGTCCTTTTGGTTATTTAGTTATTAATTAATCTGCCAAATACATTTTATTCCATTGCTTGGTTTATAACCATCTGGGTAATCATTTTAAATATGTTTTTAAATAGTCATTAAATTTCCTTTTGATGGATCAATTTGTGGATTATTGAGTATTATTTGTGTTTGTTTTACATGAGGAGAAATGTTTTTTGTGCAGTTCTTAAAGTCACATATTGTGTGACTGCCGAGTTTCCCTCTTCATCTCTGAATATTTGTGAGTTTTAATATAAAGTTCACCAGCGTGGAGCTCGAGGTGGCTCATGTGAAACGACTCATTATCCGTCTCTGCTCTCTGGACAATAACCTGCTGCACAGACAGATGGCAGCGCTCGGCGTTCTGTGGATGCAGAGCGCTTTAAAGGCAAAAAACGGGCAAATGGACATAATTGTGCAGTGAATCCAGCGGAGCAGCAGGTGAAGCTTGAGGTAAACGCCAAAGTAGTTCTGGCATCCAGACCGAGGATTTCCCACAAACTCAGAATAGTTCTTTTTAAACACGACGTTTAACCCATAACGGCACAGTTTTGATGTGTAATGTGCATTTCAGTGACGTAATTGTTTTTGATAATGTGTATTTTCACACAGATATGTATTTATTTATGCGTTTCTGAACCAATGTGATCTCTCACATTCAATAGAGAGTGGATATTTAAAGATGGAGACATGTAGTTGTCTGAAGAAGGGCTCGGTGCCTCAAACATCCTTTTTAAATTTTTATGACAACAAGTAAAAGTATATTTTACACAGTTCTGACAAATCACAATGATTTCAAGTTGTAGCATTTGTCTCAATAACATCTGGAGATGGCTAAATGTGCATTATGCTGTTATGTTAACAATTGGTTTCATTCAATGTTGAAACAAACCTAACATATGAAGATCGTTGCTGAAAAACGGAAGATTGTTTTGATGCTAGTTGTGTGGTTTTACCTGAAGGTTTAGTACATCTGCCTGCATCACCTTTGTTGGGACTTTTCGCAGAGGATGATGGAGCAGTCGAGGGCTTCTCAAACAGTTTGTCCTCCATGTTGGCTCTCTTGACGTAAACGCACGACTTCCCCAGCAGCACAATGCTGTTCAACACTTTCAGCGTTACCAGCCTGCAGCGGGAGACGACAATAGTAAAGAAGAAAACATTTTTTTACTTATCAAGCAACAAAGCTCAACATGCAAAAATAAAACTCTGTATAAAGACCAATTAATGGTATTTATAGCTCTGAAATAAAGCAGATTTAGATTTAGATAACTTGGATCTTATCAAAAAACGGTAACATTTGTTGGAACTGTCATTGTGCTCTGATAATGCCGGTTGTCAGAACCCTCTGGCTCCTCATACAATTTACAAAAATGCACGGTGCCTGAATGACAGCAAACTATCGGAGACGAAAGCTTTACACAACAAATACTGTCAATCAGCGTCAGCGTTACAGTTGCCATGGTTACAACCTCCCAATTCACAGCAGACAGGGAGGGGGAGGAGCCTACACATTACATTCAATCAAATTAAAGGCTGAAATCCAGAAAGTATGAAATCAAACACAAAAGGGGATCCTGAACTATATAAATGGTGACGTTTGAAAAAGTTTACTCCAGTAGTTTCCCAAATGTACTGAATGCAATTCTGAAATGTGGGTCCACACTCAAGGTAAACAAAGAACTCATTGCAAAGTCTTCCTGACTTTAATCCTGATGATCACTAACCAGTTTTTTAGCATTTAACTGTAATATTTCTTGAAGCTGCATAAAGTTTCTGTTCCATAATTAAAATTTTCATCCACATCCTGATTGAATGTACGGTTCCAGTGTGTTTTTAAGTTTAGCTGAAATGACAGATAAAACACCTGAACTTAAAAAGCCTCTTTGAATACCTTGCTTTGATGTTTAGATCTCAGATATCAAAGTTTTACAGCATTCAGATAAAAAAGGGGCAACAAATGCTCTCCAGTTCTGAATCACCATTTAGGTCCCACCACTTCTGCCCGGATATAGATGAGCTCGGTCATTTTGTGTTTGTGGGCATTTCTGTAAAGCTCAGGCTGTCAGTGTGACGAGTGGGAGATGGACACTTTTGGGTCTGTGGACCACTGCTCGCTGTGACAGGACATTTGTCAGCTGAATCTTTGCCAAGGCGCAGCAGTATGTTCAGACCAGAGCTATTTTTAAATCAGAAACAAGGGAAGGCCAGAGATGGCACCAGAGATGACAACATTGTGTTCCTCCCCCCTGAAGGGAGTTTTTCAGTAGTACGAGCCCAGTGGGATCTGGCAAAACAGACTAAGAGAAGCTATCAGCAGTAAACATGGGTGAATGTAAAGGCTCGGTGTTAATGCTTATATAAGTGTGTGAATCTGTGTGTTTACAAAGCTGCCTGCATCAGCTAATGGATACTTATGAGGCTCAGAAAGCATGTCTGCATCCTAAACCGAATTCAAAAAGACATTACAATTCATTTTTACGCAGTTAAAGTTTATCAAAATATTTAAAAAATATGAAGATTCTGATCAGAAAGTTAAATGAGGACATTTAGCATCCCATTATTGTGAACAACATGCACCACAAAATAGATGAAAAATGTTTTATCTTGAACTACTTTTGACAGTGAGACTATAAATCTTGCTACACGTGTTCAAATAATAATGTTATTTTCGGTTCAGTACGGCCGGTAATCCGGGGTTTAGGATCTCACTCAGTTTGGATGTTCGGCAACTAAAACAAGGCTGAATAATTAGTGCTGAAAGGCTGAAGGCTTACCCGAGGTAAAAGATGAACACACATGTGTAAGATAGAGCTCCTTGCACCTTCACTGAACTCATCACCACTCGGATAAGCTGCAAAAACAAAAAAGGAAGACATTTTTTTTATTTTCTTTAAAACAAGAAATTCCTATTTGAATACTAAAAGCCAAAAAAGGTATTTATTTTCAGATTGCTGCTAAGATTTTTGCATTTACTTCCTGAAGAGCAGCAGGTTCTTACCAGAACAGCCAACGGCAGCGGGATGAAGCCCATCCTCCGGGCCACAGAGTCACTGTAGTCCGTGTAGGCCTGCAGTCACAGACAGAACTCAATCTATTAGCTGCACACGAATGATCTTTTACACTCAATGTGCTGAAAAAAGAAAAATATCAGCGAGTCGCTTACATTTTTTTGTCGACTGCTGACGAGATCAAAGGCCAGACTGGCTCTGTATTCGCTGTACACCTGGAAGAGAAACAGCATTAAACACGCTGGAGAAAGCACCGAATAGAAATGTTACACGATGAACGAATGATTGGTCTCTTACGTCTGCAGTGATGTCGTTAAACTTTGTGATGAATGCGTGTTTGATGATGTCAACAACAACTTCGGAGATGACGACCATGAGAACATCAGGTATCAACACCAACAGGTGGTCTGAGGGAGGAAGTTTGGTGGAGTTACCATCAAAGTCAAGTTTCTCTGCAAATGTTTTAAAGAAAACTGCTCATCACACTTTATATACAAGGTTTCTGTTGAGAATTTCCACCCCCTATCATTACATTTTAATCCATTTTAAATTTTCTTGTCGTCGTGAAATGCCAGAAAGTTATTAAAAATATCCACCACAAGGCTCAATACATATCGATTAAAAAAATGAGAAAACATTTCATCATTAAGGAGGTTGAAACAGATCCTTGGTGCAAACACCAGCCCTTCAACATGATGGATACATCTTGTGATTTTCATCCCTGTTTGGTAAAAGGCTCCACTCCTGCTGGAATACATCAGTGTAAAGACTGAAGCTGACAGGCTCGGCGTTTGTTTTTGAGACCGGCAGAAAAGAGCTGACTGTTTTCAAAGAGTTGTCAAACAGAAACGCCCAGCTCTCATCCCTGACTCTGTCTTGTTGACTGAGGGTTGCTGGAAACAAAAACTTCCCCAAGGTGATTCACTGGGTCAGTAGAACAGTAACAAGACAGAGCTGCTCAGCATTTCTGTCTGAATTTCTGCCATGGCAAGCACTGAGCTCACTGCTGGGACTGAAGCACTGCAATTTCTTTAACTTTCAACAACTGGTTCAGCAAACCATTCGATAGATTATTACCTAGATTCCATGAGAACTGCTCCATATTCCTGAGACACACGATGAGGAGGAGAACGTAGCTGGTGAACCGTTCTTTGATATCTGCAGGACAAAAAAAACAACTAAATGAGTTCTTTCAGTCTATATAAAAATCATGTTTTTTTTCTATCTTAGTGTAAACAGTTTTATACACTTTTCAGTTTATTTTGCTGAGGGATGCCAGATTAAAAACTCAAATTAAAGCAGTTTTGTTTCCGGGTTACAGTTATGGGAGCATTTTCTAGAACATTTTAATAATAAAAAAAAACATCTAATTTTATTTAAAGGCAGTGGCTGCAAATGTTTGTCATAACAATAGCTTTTTTTTAAGATACAAATGATCTCCCCAGTAAAGAGACGAATTTTGCTTTTTATTGTTATAGTTTAGTGTCAAACATTAAGACTGACCATGTTAAAAAAGTTGTTTATGTTCTTTACAGAAAATTCACACTTTTTCTCAGTTGTAACTTGTGGGACAACTGGATCTGTTTAACCTAAAACACTCACTGTCTGAATGTTTTTTTTTAAAGATAAATAACATTTTGGGATTTGGATACAGTAATAAATATCTTACCACTGTTGGACATCTGAAATAAGTTGTTCTTCTCAAACTTCTTGAACACACTGCCTTTGATCTCCACAAACTGTGTGAATAAAAAAACAGGCAGTTTTGATATTTATGATGTGAATACTACAAAAGATCATTATGTTGCAGCTGCAATGGTAACATTTCATCACCGGCATGCAGCTTCTAAGGTGCAGAATATCTGAAAACTTGTTCTACATTTGAATATTGTGGTTCACAGACACATAGTTGGTATCAGTGTGTGCGTGTGTGTGTGTGTGTACTAACATTGTTGGACATCATGATGGTTAGCAGGGACTTGTTGTGGGAGTTGAAGGCAACATTAAGAGTGGAGGCTTGCACCATGATGAGGATGGCGTGTAAGACTGAACAACAAATACTCAGGAAATCAACCGGTGTGAAAAACTCCTCCATCACGGTGTTACACTCAGATAAAACACACTGAAACCAAGCAACATGTACGCTTGAGCTGAATAAAAACAGTGTGGTCTCCAGACCTCCTACACTGGTCTTCAGACTTATATTTAAATGAAAGGTAAAACAGAGAAATCTAGACATAAATGTTATAATAAAATATTTGTTAACACCAACATGTATCACTCTTACTCCAACAGAGAGCACAAAAGCCCCCAAATAAATAATAATTTTAAAAAAACACACAAAAGAAAGAGATTTGCTCAATACTATCCTCAAACTATACCTCAGCCTCCTTCCAAACTTGGTTTAAAATGAAAAAGTTAAAACCGAAGGATACAGACATAACAGACAGCCATGACGAAGTGCGGGATGACTCCTATACTGTCTCTTTTGCGTTCTTTGGGTTCAGTGGCCGTCCAGTAAAGAGCATCCAGAATGTCTTGACCGAAGGATGAGATGAGGCGATCTGCAACCTTACAAGAAAAAAGAAAAATGTTGGATTCCAATTTAAGACCTTTTAAAAAATAATATATAAAACATTCATGGTTTAATCAGCTGAAGTATTGATTCAGTCATTCAGGCATGGATCCTTTGGTACTGGGCTGCACAGAAACAGAAAAACACTTTTCTTTAAAAAAAATCTATATCTTTAATGTCTTTATATACAGCACATTGGTCTGCAGAGTATTTTATTTTGAAAAATGACCTCTTCTGTTTGGGCCTCTTTCCTGCAGTTATTTTTCATATACCAGCAAACGTACAAGCTAGGTCGATCAAAAAATGACTAAAAATACAGAAGAACTTCTTTTTCCTCACTAGTTTGTGGGAAACTTTGTAAAATAGGTAAGTCTTATATAAAAGTAGTCCTTGATTAAAAAAAGGTTGGGGACTGCTGCTGCTGCATTAGGGCTTCAGTGGGGCACAAAACAAGACAATCAGAGGGTTAGATTAAACGATATGAGTAGATTAAAGACCAAATTATTACTGTTTTCACTGTATCAAAATATAGCATATGGTTTTCATGAACAAAACTGGAAAACATGGAAAATCTGTGCACTGTGTGAATTCAAATCGAACATCATTGCAAGACATTACTGCAAGCCTGAGGAGAGTGTATAAATAACCCATCAGAAGCATAAACCAGCATCAGCTCCGGTCAGAAGTGTGGCGTACCTCTAGCATGTTGTAGATGATATATAGTTTGATAACAGACTGTCCTCTGATCAGGTGGTACATCATGGAGTAGTCGACGTAGTGCGTCATGGAGAAGCACAGCACCAGGATCAGGCCCTTCAGCATATCGCACACTTGTGCTGGCTGCAGCAGTCGCGTCCCGCTGTTCACACACAAACAAGAACGCACTCAGACGAGTCAACCTATAGTATCTGTACTGACACACAGGCTTGTGTTACTGAATGCATTGTTGCATGCTGAGGAACAAGCTGCTTTATATCTCACAGTACTTAACATGCACAAGAGAAAATGGGTTTACATCAGTAAGGAGGGCATGGGAACAAATATGCACATTTTTCTCAGTATGAACATGAAGGCATCTGCAGCATCATGCACACATCTGGGCTTCATTAACGCATCGACTCTGTGGCGCACAGTGAGACAGCAGGTTATTTTCTTTTTGTTTTTTGCTTTTTTATCTAGTCCAGCCGTACTTATTACCTCTGGTTACTCAAGCTGAGTGATCTCTGATTTCCATCACAAAAGATGAAACAGCAGGATAACACACACAGGAAAATAATTAATTTCTGTTCAAAATGAGACGAACCACAAAAAGAAAAAAGGCAACAAGGGGAGATAACAAAAAGTACAATATGACATATTAAAGATTGTATCTCCCTTATACCATGTTTATCTCATTCATAAGGTTTATCTTATTTTTAATAAAGCTCTGTGTTTTCCAGTGTGTTTCTCCTATTAAAACTACTCGTATAAGATTTAATCCATGTTTTCTATCAAACAGACCACACAGCACACACGTGATTACTTACTCTCTCAGCTTTCATCATTATTAAAATGTCAATTATGTTATAAAACTAGATTCAAAATTCTGGACAGAAATGACTAAAATAGAAAACACACAAGCATCAGCTGTCAGGGGCTGAAGAAACAGCAAAGCGTGTATCTGAGGGGTAATAGTGTGTCAAACATGCAGCTTATACTTTTAATAGCTGCGGTTGGCATTTTCAGCTCTGGGGCAAGTTCTGAGAAGGGCTGACAAATCCATAGGACTGGTGATGACAAGGATGACTGGGACGAGCAGAAAAGAGCTTAATTTCAACTATTTCTGCATATTTTCCTCATCACATGTATTTAGTTTGTATGTGTTCAAACAGAGTACTACTGGAGTTAAATTACTTTTTGTCCTCTCACTGCCTGCACTCATATATCAACTATCTGACCTTACAAACAATTTCCACAATGGAGGAAAAAAAGCATCTTAAGATCGATGTTGGTCTTATGATCCAACTATTAAAGCATGAGGGAAGCTGTCTTCTGAATTACATCTGTTGCTCTTTTCTACAAATTAAACAAATGCTACTCAACTGTCTTCTACTACATCCCTAATACGTCACCATCTTATCACAAATGGCAACTTTTAAACTACTCAAACATCCACCATTACCTTCATTAATTTGCGTGGCAGTTATTTAAAACAAAAAATGGGGGGATTCAGATACGTGGAGGAAAAACAGCTTCAGCTTTGAGTTCATGTAAAACTCAAAACTTATTTATTTTAACCAATGTGCAGCTGAGAAAAGAGGGAAGACAAGGCACAAAAAGAAGGCCTGGGCTTTTTACATCCCATATTATTAGAGGCAAAGATTGCACTCATAGTGAACCCACAAAAATAACATTACTCCAAATGGTTTCCCGGGTCATATCACAAACACAAAGATGCCAATAAAATATCGCAAATATAGGACAGATGTTTCTTTTGTTATCTGAATTTCTTATGTTTGCTTTCCTGAGACAACGGCGCCATCCAGTGGTCACATGTGAACGGATTTACATACAAAATACAGAACTGTTACAAAATGGCAACAAACGATTCAAACATCAACATTAATCCTTTCTGAATATTTCCTCCCACATTTTCCTTTCATTATAAGAGACTGAAAAGCACAAGTCTATTTTAACAAGATAAAAAGTGCTCCAGCAGTTGATAATATGGATTGCAAACAGACAATTGCTGAGAGGCATTTGATATTCGACAATTATAACCTAATTCCAAAAGAGTTGGGACAGTGTTTACTATGTTACATCATGAATAAAATATGAGTTTATGAAATTTGCAAGTCATTGCTTTCTGTTTTTGTTTACAATTTTCAAAACGTCCGTACTTTTTGGAATTGAGGTTGTATCTGCAACTTTTTCTAACTTCATTTTGTCACCATTTTTTCCAAGTATCTCAATGACTGGCTGAATTATAAATGACAGAAAACAAACACAGTGCCCATTAAAAATACCAGAGCTGAAGGTAACGTCTATGAATACGAGTTTCAAATCAATAAATACATTTTAACAAATGAGAAAAAAATTCTGTACATTATTTGTTGACTGAATTATTTCAGTTTTAATCAGCGATGTTTCAACTCTCTTCCGAATGTGTGCAGGGATTAAAAGGAAGCTTTAGCATTCAGAACATTAAGCTGCTGACACAGAGAGACCTTCACAACATCTCATTCTGAGCACACCGCTGTCTGCATCCAAAGCTGCTGCAGCTGCTAACGTCCCCCCGCTCGAACCATCTCCACTCTGCAAGCACCAGCTCGCTGACACAAATGAATATAATGTGACCACATTCAGTTGTGTGCTGTATTTGGAGTAGCCTTGACTGTGTCCACTTCACACCTCATCAGCATGAAACAAAGTTGAAAAGGGTTGTAGGTGCCACAGAATACAACTGAACCACAGACTGGTGTAAAGAGCCGTGCAGCACAGAGCCCTCTGGACTGAGACCTTGTAGCTGGATCACTGACATTAACACAGTGACGACAACGATCATGCAAGCTCAGCAGTTCTTCACTGGGGTGGTCTGAAACAAAACCTGTGTGGGACTAACGTGGCAGTTTTACGCTGACGGCTGGAACATGGTGTGTGGTGCCAAGCTGTACATTAACAAACAAAATGGAGATGAATGGAGACTGGTGAACTGACGTGGGGGGGTCCAACTCGGGACAGCCATAATGTTTATGAAGGCCCAGGGGGCTTGTGGGAGCGTACCTGCTTCTTCTGCAGTAGGGGCATGTGTGAGCCCTGCAGGGGGAGGAAGGTAAGGGAAGAGTCAGGCAGGAGGAGACAGTGCCCACGGCAAAGGTTAGGAGAAATAATCCACCTTTTTTCACGTTAAGGGAACTCTTCACACACACATACCCCAACAGACTGCTACTGACGTTATTAGGTACTGTATATTAGAGTATTGGTACTAAACTGGCATCTTGTTTTCTGAAGATATTATCATTCAAGCTCAAACCCATTTTTATTAGAAATCTTATCATCTTTCAGTGGAGGGATCACAACAGAATTTTATGTCATTCTGACACCTGGTATTTAGTCATTTATGCTTGAACTGTATCGAGTCAGCATCAAAAGTAAGTACACCAATCATTTTAATAAAAATATAAGACATATCTACAGAAATTAGGAGGGTAAGTAACAAGCAGCTGCTGCTACAGGTCGCATTTCACTGAGCTGTGACTGTTGGACACTTTTTGAAAATCCCAGCTTGTAAAACTTTACTCTAAGCCGTGCACGTAGTTCTGCTGCCCACCCCCACTTACATCATATCCGCCTCGATTTTCTTCGTACGCACTTCGCCAGCTGCCAGAGTTTATGATTTATTCTGCTAGAGTACACTTTTAAAATGAAGGCTGGCAGATTTTCAAGAATTATTACAGACCATTTGCCTCAAATGTTTTCTGTCAGAAGATCGTTCCTGCAGGGGAACTCTCTTCTGACAGAATTACAGCCATTTAGTTCTTGAGATGCCTACAGTGACTTTGTGACTGTTTTGAGAGAAAAGATGCTGCACAAAGTTTTTGAAAATGTTCAAAACTTAAGCAACACAACTGCACATCTCTGCAACTCACACCAGGAAACTGAGAACCCCGTGAACGTCTCAACCCCACTTCTGAATCAATGTTTGTGGACAATCGTTTTAAGGCAAACAGAACCCAAATAACAGAATTAACCGTTTATATCAATTTTCAATTGATTGCTTTTATTTTTTTTTAAAAAAAGGAATGAGTCAAAGTTTGTCCAAATCACTGTCAGCAGCTGAAAAGTAGACAAAACCCTAAAACTTTGGGTGAAAAGATGTTTCTACAGATTACTGAATAACAGGATGCACTTAGTGTTTCAGACGCTGCTTCTGCAATCTGACTTAAGTTTTGTTAATAAGTGAAAATAGTGTAACGTGTTCATCTGAGCTTTTATTTACATAATTTGATGATCTGCTAATGACTTTATGTCCTGATACAAAAACTTGGCCTTAACTTTTTACGATTATTGTAGCGTTTCCACACACAAACAAAAATTTGACGCATATTATTCACATTTCTTCACCACTTAAAACAAAAACAGTCAGGAGAAAGAAATATTATAAGGTTGCAGAAACAAGTTTGTTGGCTAAATTTTATTAGCCAGCTAAAAGTACTGTTCCAGTAATTAAATATTTCAGGATAATGCATCCCTACACTCCTAAAGTTCTTGCATTCAATCATAATAAACTGTTCAGCTGTTCTTATATAATTAAAAAAGTCTAAGAAATAACAACATTTAGTATGAGGCGTTTGATTCCCAGACAAATGCTGGTATACAAAAGTATATTTGAGTTACTACACCATAGGAATTCAGGCTTTTTAAAAATGATTTTAAGGAGATATTGCCTTGGAGTCTTCTCGACAGTCAGCTTTATGCACCTCAGTTGGACCCACACTGAATCCAGAAAGCACTTTGTTTACAGCTGTATGTATATTTAATCTCTGACCTGAAGCCACAGCACGGCAGGGTGAAGAGGCGCAGCAGGGCCAGCAGCACCCTGAGGGGCAGAAGGGTGAAGATGTACAGGAAGGCATCCGCACACAGGAAGAAGCCAAAGATCATCAGCTGGAAGAGTGGCACAACAACAACAACAGCCCACTGTCAGTCAGAGTCAAGGAACAACAATTACAGATGGGTAACGTGTTAAAAAGTTTTATACATTCTCTGCATCCTCTTATCTGACTGGGGAATAAATTGAAACTGTCGATGTGTCAGAACAAAACAAAAAGAGGCTCAACCCTCTCAAGGCAGGCGTTGCAACAACATATCTGATTTTTCCTGTTACTAAAACTTAATTTGAGCCTGAGAGGGTTAAATCCAGAAACCTTCCTAACACTTTCAGTAAACAGGTAAACAGCATGTTGAATTTAGACACATGTAAATATAAAAGAGATTTTAATTGATGCCATAGGTTATTGAGGAAACTTGGTTTATACAGATTAAAAATTAAACATTAAGAAAACTTTGTCATGTATAAAAAAACAAACATCAATGACAAAATGTAAGTCTTGAACCAAAAAAAAACTAAGACATGTTTCAAGACTGCCACCTAGTGGGCAACAAGATGAACAACAAAAACATTTTAAGGATTCTTGCAACAACAACAACTAAAAAAAACAAACATTTTTGTGGATGACTGGGGTGCCATGAATGTTTACATTCATTATTAACAATCACAGTAATTAATGATTAATTACTGCCATTATTAAGGCTGAAAATGTTTTAGTCTACATTAATACTGGGGTTTAAAGTCTTGTGTTAGAAAAACTACATTTAATTAAATTAAATTTTGGGGATAACTTAGCTAATTACAATCAGCACACATCTGTTTTTTGTTTTTTTCCTCCTGTACCTAAAAATAGGAATCTGAAAGCATAAAGTTGATCTAATTCCCAGTTTAATAAGTACTAAGTGCAGAACACTCAGGGAGTTTATGAGGTTGAAGAACAGACTGTAAAGTAATAAAATCTTTTCTGTTCTGCGAGAGAAAACAGCAGACAGGTGGAGACGGCTAAAGAGAGAAGGCGGCAGGAGTTCAGGGCCGTTACTGTAAGTTACCTTCTCCAGCTCCTTGGGAATACGCATGCATGTGTACACTCGCTCCCTGCGCTCGGTGTACTTCGCCTCATTGTGTTCCAGGAAGTATCCTCTGGTGAGTTCTGTACAAATGAAGCGCGCCAACGACGGATCTGGAACAACAATAGGGCACCGGCGTCATCACAAAGCCATTATCTGCAACAACTGGAGCTGTCGGCACAACGAGTTTCACCGCGGTGAAAAAGAAGAAACCGTTTCATGAATGCACCCTTCAAAAGCAAAACATGCTAAATAAAGTTCTGATATTCAGTGTAACAATGATCATGGGATTATACAAAAAGAAAAGTGAATTCTGTTGTAAAAATCCAAGTGAACATCAACCAGCTTTTAATAAATGGAACAGAAGGTGATGCAACACCTGGGCAGCCTGATCTAAAACTGTATAAATCTGAGCCCATTCCTAATACTCTAAAATCACAACTTATATGTTAACATTAAGCTGACTTTCTTGTAATCCTTTACAGTGGTTTTTAGCAGTACATCCCCATGCTTTATGGGAATCTTAACATTTTTATTGGAGCTTTAGCCGTTGGTTTTATTCACCTTTAATCCAGTTTTTGCAACAGATGAATGATTCATTCACTTTCTTAACGACCTACAGACTGAATCAAAACCACTGTGGTGTTTACACAGAACAGACAACTTAGCAGAGAAGTAAATTCCGGTTTTAGATATTTTGTTCCAATCAGCCTGTCCCATTTCATTAGTTGCTTCTACAAAGAATGACATTAAGAAGTATTTTTGCAACACCAATAAAAGCCATGAGCAAAAAACTTTGCATATCAGTGCAGTTTTTTTTTTTTCAAAACTTTAGGCAACTTGAAAAAATATAGACATAAAAACTAGGACTGCACGATATAAAATACACGTGCAATGTGCAAAATTATTGTTTAATATTGCAATGACAACCTCAAATGCGATAAAGCCACATTTCTTCACTTTTGTCTTCTGTCAACAGGATCATTTAAACCAGCTGTGGGCTGATCAAATATATCATAAATATATTGGTCTATGTTTTTTTTCAGTCCTTTGCAATATTAATATTACTCTCACTGACATTGCAATGAAAATAAATAATTAATATATTGTGCAGCGCCATAAAAACAGCCTACTGCAGATAAATAGTATCTAGTGTCTTCTCGATTCATCAATCGATGTCAGGTTTTAATAAATACCATTTCATACCCGTCACACGGTGTTATAATTTCTTTATGCTTGAATAAACCACTTGCAGTAAAAAAAAAGAAAAGAAACATCAGTTTCTGGGAGAGTGAACAGGTGTGGAAAAGTCGCTGAAATCCTCGGGAAGCTTGGACCAATAAAGAAACGAAGCGTGGCTCCATAAAGTTTTGCACACAGTCCTGTGGAGGAGCTAATGTAAAGTTACACGAACAGCCGGTAAATATTATAACAGTATAACAGAAGAGATAATTAGAGGGGTTGGAGGATTAAAAACGTGTCGACGACGAACACAAGGTTCATTATTGTTTACTTAACGAAGCTAGCTGACTGTAAACAAGCGACCCAGCTGTCACGTTACTTCTGCAGCCAGTTTAGGGTGAAAACAGTATCATAAACACTGCAGCTGCTCAGGTGTCGGTGTGACAACATGAGCATGAAGTCGACTGAACCCTGAAGAAGCTTGAAGTTGTTTGGCGGTTGTAGCTGCGGGTTAACGGACGGTGTTTGGGGAGACCTGACGGTTACCTGCGGGTAGCTCGCGCTGCTCCCTCCTGGCAGCACGTATGTCGTAAAATCCCAGCGTCTCTGGCAGCTCCGGAGTTATTCCGATCTTACCCGACCTGCGCAAGTCTTCCCAGGGTCGTTTTTGTCGTTTCTTTAGCTCAATTTCGGCTTCTTTCTCTTCTGACAGCTCGGTGCCCGACACGTCCGCCATCTTTAATGTGGTCAGCGCGCTCTGTGCAACGTGATCGTCGTCCCCAGACGGGCTGCGCACCATTCGCAACCCAGCTGACAAAAAGGCTAGTTGGGTGGGCGGAGTCAGCCAGGTCAGTGAATCAGCTGAATATGATAAATTACAGGCTTTGTGTTGATTTCTGGTTCTTTGCACATTTATTTTAAATAACACTATAAATTCACATGGCGCTGATAAGCCACTCCCGATTTAAGGTGTCACTTCCTCCCTATCGGCAAACCCTTTGCTCTCCATTTAAAAGGGAGCGCTCCCTTTCCCGCTCGTCACTAACGACCCAGGTCATCACCCGGCTGATTCAAAACGACTGCACCCACACATTAACTGAAAAATTCAAATGAATTTTTAAATATTAGCTATAGATTAAAATGGGCAAATGTACATTTAAGACCATAAAAATACAATAAACTACGTTAAGACTAATATACTTACTAATATAATAATACAGCTAGGCGCCTGAAGCAGGTGGAGCTGCTGCTCACCCATTTTTTTTTTTTTTTTTTTAAGTGGGGTGCAAACTTGTTTTGGTCCCTGTTTTTGACTTTTAAATATGTTATCACTCCCAGCATTGTAGTATGTTGATTATAATTTTACTTTCTTAAGTACAAATGGAAAAAAAAAACCATCTACGTTCTACCCCTCCATCTGCTTAGAGTTGGTTCAGTCCAACTCAAAGCTGATCTTAAAGATATCAACCCAGAGCTCATTGTAGATGATTATTTCAGTCTTTCTACCCTTACCTATGGTCACAAACGTTGGGTAGTAGTGACTAAAAGAATAAGTTTGTGGATGCAGGCGGTTGAAATGAGTTTTCTCCTCATGGTAGCTGGGCTCTGCCTTAGAGAAAGGGTGATACATTTGGTTATCTGAAAGGGACTTGGAGTAGAGCCGCTGCTCCTCCACATCAAAAGGAACCAGTTGAGGTGGTTCGGGCATGTCCAGTTGGGAGGAGACCCCAGGGAAGACCTAGGACATGATGGAGAGGCCTGGGAATGCCTTGGGATCCTACTGGAACAGGAGGCGGTGGAGAGAGATGTCTGGGCCTCCCTGCTTAAGCTGCTGCCCCCGCAACACAACTCCAGAACAAGTGGTGGGCAGATAATGGGAGGATGGATGGATCATAGATAAAAAACCTTGACTGAATTCAATCCCAGATCTTACTGTGGAAAGCACATCTATTTCATTAACAAAGCACTGGCATGTAGCCATTGCTTGCCCTCAAGTAAATACAATTACATCCCTGATTTTGATCCCCCATTACTGTATAATCAGACACCCGTGATATACACAGGTGGTCAGTTTTTTTATTTTGTTAATCTACAGGTGGGCTTACTCCACATATTCTCTCTAAGGTGTAAAACATGTTGATTATTACCTTTTAAATGAATTGACATGCTGTGCTATTGAAATGCAACAATAACTGTTATGATTCATGGTAACATTTGAGTCTTTAAAACAAATAAAAATACCACAATAAAGTATTGCAAAAATGAATGCAGTTCCAAAGGAAATCGACTTTATATTCATTTAATGTCCATTTTAAACCGAACAAACCTTTTTAGAGCCCTATTTCAATTATGGCTTAAAAATGGTGCACATGCCTCCAATTATCCACTTGGTGGTGCTAAAGTTCTATCAAACCATCTTGGATTTAAAGTCTACCCAACAACAGGCATCTTTCTACTGAGTCCCAACTTTGATATAAACAGTATGTTCATGTTCCAAGTTCAACTATACTCCACGTTTTATTCAGATAAATTATTCAGGTACCGCTTAAAGCATTGATACTAAGATGACATACATAGAGAAAACTGATCTCAGATTAAAATACTGGTGAATAAACAGATCCACAAACAGTTTATCTACTTTTTAACAACGAATTCACTGGCACAATAAGTCTGTAACTTTTATGTAAATAGAGAGATGTGGGCTATCATTTAAGTTAAGAAACACTAACTATAGCAGTATCTGATAAAAGGATATCTGCACAAGATGATCAGAAAATTTGCACAAGTTGGGTTTATATATATATATATATATATATATATATATATATATATATAAATATATATATATTCCTGATATAAAAACATTTTGCATTTCCATCAAGACATTAAAAAAAACATACCAATGCATGAATCTGAGACTTTTATTTTACCAAGGAAATGTATGAGTATATACATTTACAGTAGTCCTTATAATGAGCTGTCCTTAAATGCTGGGTATGTCTATAATTTTAATACGCAGAATTGTGCATTGCATTTTGGTCTTCTCAGAGTTTTGGGGTAAAAAAAAAATAAAAAAGATTCTGCTTATTTAGCCGCAGCGTTCCCAGAATGATCAGTAAATGCCATCAAGCAGCAGAAGAAAGAGATTTTTTTTGTTTACAAAGAGGATGAGTCATTTTCTGTCATTAGATCCTATTAGGCTACAAGGTAATGTAAACAATGATAAATTTGTTTGCTGACGTATTAACAAAAAAAAAGAGAAAACTATAGAGGAAAAATACAGAAATGCAATTTTCTCCAGGGTAAAAATGTCTAATTTAATTATATGCCTGTAACTATACCCAGATAGTCTAGATATTTGCTCACAATTGGCTACCTTTTTTAGTTTAAATAGGGGAAAAGTCCTTTAGGTCCCTTAAGTGCAAAGAAAATTAATGTTTTTTCATTTTCAATAGGTGCTTTGTCGTGTTCAGGGACTGGAGGCTGGAGCCTAACTCACATCCTGGACAGGTTGTCCATCACAGGGCCGATACAGAGACAAAAACACCTGCAGCACACATTCACCTTCATGTTGCAAGGTAACAGGTAAGATAAGGCTGTTAACCAGAATAACACTGTTTCATTATTTAAAAAAATCTCTTTAAATCTGCAAGGTCGCCTGGGCAACTTTATCCACGATGCAAAATAATGAAAATGACTCTTGAACAGCGAATAAACTTCCTGTAGGAATAATTCTGCTATTTTAATTTAGATTTTTTTATGTTTTAGAAGAAGTAAACAAGCTCAAAAAAGACAGAATTAAAAGCCAAGCATCCCTGGAAGGACTGCATGTCACCCACCACCTTTCATGCCAATGTTTTAGACTAAGATCATCTTGAAATGAGCGAGCTCTAGCTATTTTTGTCAAACCTTGAAAATAACATTATTTATTCAGATATTGCGATGTCTGATCTTTCCTTGCTTGGAGTACGTGTTGCGAATGACTCTCAGCTACTACCACACCAAATTTTAATTTAAAATTTGTAAGATCCCCTGAGGTTTAGTCTTTTTTGTCTAGGCTAATGACGACTAGCCGGTGTGGCCATCTTGAATAACTTCAAAAACAAATCAGTTGAACATCAACAGCCAATAATTACTTTCTAAGCGCTTCACTGAAACAGTGGCTCATGAGATATTTTGCTAACAGTACAGACAAACAAACACACACACACACACACACACACACACACACACCGGCACGAGCAAAACCACAATCGCTCTGCCTTCACCTTCGGACGATAAAAATGGCTGTCTACACATTCGCCGTGTGTGTAACCAAGCCAAATTCAGCTTCTTTGTAAGCACGGTTTATTGGCACACATAATGGTAAAGCATACATACCAGACATCAGATATGACACTGAACACCTCTGCTATATAATGTACAAATGGTGTCTAATAATACTAGGCTCAAACATATTTAGAAATGTGTTAGCTTCCTTACAAATGCACAAATAAATACCCAATAGATCCAATTGTATAAAGACATTTTGTCACTGTCTTGTCCATTTTTTTAAACAAAAGTCCAACAAAAAGTTTAGGGATATATTGAAGTTAAATTCAATTAAAGATTAAAAAAAAACAACTGAACACAAATACAGGGATCTCAAAGGCATTTCTGTAGGATGGATGGGATTATTTTTCTCAATTTCAAATTACAAAATTATTTTTATTTACTACATTTTGTCACAAAGTATTAAAAAAATCTGATCATGTGACTGTGTGGCGGTTTTTATTTTTTTATTTTTACCCTTGTAGCTTTGGTTCTGCACTAGCTAGAGAGGACAGAGAACATTGGAAGTTAAAATAAACCAACATCCATCCAAACCACCCTACAGAAATCTGAACCTGTGGTACAAAAACAAAACAGCTGCCATATCCAAACTGCTTTCAGTGGCTGATTTACAGTGGACAAAATAGATTCCACCTCTATTTACAGAGCTACAAACCTTGTTACAGTGTTCCCAAACTGATGAACACAAAAAAAGAGAATCCAACTGATGGGTTTTTCTAAAAGCACATATATCAAACCAAATGAAATTCATAGAAAATCATGCAGGAAAAAGGCTTTAGTTTCAGTTTGGGAGTAGGTCATTAAAGGGAAAGACGTCCAATTTTCCAGGAAGAACAAGAAGAAAAAAAACCCCAAAAGAATTAAAACAATAATGCAGCAATCTGTGTTGACCAAGTTCGCATACTGATCGGCAAAATTACAATGTAACTGCAAAGGGTTCTGAAAGAAGCGAAATACCAATAGACTATAAACACAATTAAACTGATTCGGATGAAATTACAGTCTGTGAAGACTGCCATAATGTGGAAAAAAAACCAACAAAAAAAACAATTCCAGGACAAGATTTACCCTCATTCAAAAAAAGCATCCATAGTGGTTAGTGAACTTTTATTTCCACTTAATTGGAAATGAAACTAAAGCGATAGTAGAAACAAACCAACGGCCGACTGGATTTCCAATAAAAATGCAATTGCCTCCAACGTTTCATTTGTGTCCAATGTGCTGAGATACTTCCACGGGCTCTGAATTCCCTTCATGAGCTTTCTATTTCAGACATTTTGTTTGTTGTTTTTACTCTTTTCTTTTTTTTTTTTCCCGTCCCCACTGTTCACGATCAGCGTGATGACTTGTGACCTGCAGGTCAACCAATCACAGCTGAGGTATTTCACCAGACAAAAGGTTTGAATCTGAGGCTCCAAGAAGGAGAATTTGATCTGCAGTTTTCCACTGCATTCATTGAAAGAAGAGAATAAAAAACAAAAAAAAACCCCACCCCTCCTGCCTTATTATTCTTACATTACAGTTACATACAACTTGTATGCATTTGTTGTCTGTGGATTTTGCTGAGCAGTTCAAGTTCTCAGTGTCCTTCTAGATGTTACAATGATTCAGAGAAGAAAAAATATCCCAGACAGACATTTTGGCTCGATGTGCCAACGATGATTTGCAGATGGGGATTCTGATTCAGTACAATGTTAAGTGGCGTAGAAGAAGTGCCTCCAGGGGGAAGGGGGAGAAGTTTAAACGTCTAATCCACATGGATCCAAGGATTTCTTGTTCCGCTATCTGTTGTGTTTGTTTTTGTTGTTTACTGTGAGGGCTGGGGCGCCGTGCTCTCAGGTTTGCTGTCCTGGGCGGCGGCAGGTTTGCTGCTCCAGGGGGCGTTGTTTCCCAGAGCCGGGGAGCTGTTGAAGTCGTCCTCGTCATCCAGGCCGTTGGTGGCGTCATACTGCGTGTTCTCCAGACGAGTGATCAGACGCTCATCCTCGTCCCCGAACTCGCCCCCCATCAGGGTCGGCTCGCCAACGACCATCACGTCCTGCCGACACGAAGAGAGAAACATGAAGAAAAGGCTGACAAACTGAAAACAATAAAAAACACTTTTTTTTTAAATAAAAAGAAAACATTTTAAAAGGTTATCTTTGCACACTTTTAAGTCAAATAGTTTCTGTAACCTTTGAATGTTGGATCGATGTGTCCATCTGAAAGCTTTTAGCCCTAACAGTTAGCATTCTTTGAGCAGCATTTAAACAATGTTAGTGGATGGATTTGAATAAAACTCTCAGATAGTAATCATCAGATGCACTTCTAAAACTCATTAAACTTTGGAGTCAACTCAAGATGGCCACCATGGCTAACCAGCCCTAGCCAACACAACTAAGTAGATCACACGAGATTTTGCGATATTGTATGAAATTGCATAAAAAATCATTTACAAGGATTGACCAGACTAACTATAACTCCATACCTTTTCAAAATAAGATCATGTCAGTTTAAAATGATGCATTTCTTGAAGGAATGCTAAGTTTTTTAGCTTTTTTTTTTAAGTGAAGGAGAAATCACCAAATAAATTAACGTATCCCATTTTACTTCAAAAAGTCTTTAGATTAGCATTTGAACCACCTAAAATAAATAGATATGTTTGCTGTGTGTTTCAGGTAAGAGTTTATTCAGCAAACATTGAAATAAAAACTATTTATGATAATAAAGACCAACATTCACATTAACTCTCCACTGGACTCTTTCATAAAATAATATTTTCTACCTGATGGAGCAGTGAGAGGTGTGTATTTTCCTGTGTGTGTATTTCTTTCAGTATGTTAAGAACGAGCGCTGCTGTATCCAGTGAACCCATCCATGTGGTCAGCTGCTCTCTCGAAGCTCCCTGTGCAAATGAAACCTTCCCGGACAGAGAGTGGTTTTCCTCGGCGCTCTGTACCCGCCCCAATCAATACTCATCATGTAGGACATATTTCACTGAGATGGCCCTCTCACAGCAGGTCGAGGAAAGGAAAGAAAGAGATTTATCTATTATCTACTGATATCTGTGACTCGGGTGATGTCAAGGAATCCTGATGGAGAGGGTCGCCCCGGAACTATTATTTAGTCACGCTTTTAAATTCTCCTGCACAGATAATCACTAAAGTGTAATTTGTGGATTCAAACACCAATCAACAAGTTTTCAATCATGGCTTTGTTTGTTTGCAAGTCTTTCATCTTTCCTAGCTGGGGAGCTGGCTATTGTAACCTGGGAAGAAACTGTACAGTTAAATGGAGTGAACGCTTCACTGGCCATGTGTGTCAATCTCACTCTCCTCAGCCATCTCCTCTGCAACAAACACATAAAAATAACACACCAGCATGCACGGGTACTGGACACACGCCAAGATAACCCTACTGTATAATCACATCTTCGCACACAATCACACACAAAGGCAGCTGAATGCAGATTAACCCTGCGTGTGTCGCGCCCAACAAAGCAGCAGCTACAGTACTGTACACAAGAATAACACAACAGAACAAACAAACACACACAGGAAACCATGAAATTTGCTGCACTCCAACTTTACAGATGCACATAAAATCTGTTTGTACCTTTTGTTAACGAACAAACAAAATCACAATGGTCACTGAAATACCTTGAAACTGACAACAGTAATAAAAAGAAGAATAAAATACTAAACATTATTGCTGCTTTTGAATTGTGGTTCAACTGGATTTTTAAACTTAAACCCTGGCCTTGTCAAAGGATGGTACCCTTAAAGATTTTGTTCCACAACATTTTGAAACAATCACTGATTTCTGTAACTCTCTCTGAGACGTCTGCACCTGTCCACAGAGATTTTGGTCCAGTCCTCCTGAGCAAACTGCTGCAGCTGTCTCAGGATTGAAGGGTTCTTTCTCCAGACTGCATGTTTCAGATGTTAAATAGGATTTAGATCAGGGCCAAAATGCCACTTCAGAATAGTCCGATGTTTCGTTCTGAGCAGTTTTTGGGTGTTTTTAGCTGTGTTTTGGGTTATTAACCTGTTGGAGGACCCATGACCTGCAACTGAGACCAAGCTCCAAAATGCCTTAATAGTCTTGAGCTTTCATTGGACCCTGAACAGATTTAAGACACCATGTGCCAGATGCAGCAAAGCAGCCCCAGAACACTTTAACTGTAGGTACTGTGTCCCTTTCTTTCTTCATTATTTGGTCTGTGAACATAGAGCTGACAGGACTTGTCCAAAGGACATTCTCCCAGAAGCTTTGTGGCTTGCCAATATACTGTTTGGCTTTTTTACGATTTGCTTTCAACAGTAATGTCCTATTTGGTCACCTTCCATTACTTTGTCTCAACCAGCAACTGATGTTGTGATCTGACACTGAAATACCTTGACCTTGGACTTCACCTCTAATTTCTTTGGAAGTTGTTCTGAGCTCTTTGGTTACCATTCGTATCATCCGTCTCTTCTATTTGTTATAGATTTTCCTCTTATGGACACGTCCAGGCAGGTTGACCACAGTCCTTTAGACCTTAAACTTCTGAATAATCTGCAGCTGTAGTCACAGGAACATCCAGCTGATTTGAGATAATCTTATAGCCTTTACCTTTAACATGTTTGTCAATAGTTTTCTTTCTAAACTCCTGGGACAACGTGTCCTTTGGTTTCTGTGCTCCATGTTCAGTGTGGTACACACATGATACCAAACAGAACTGTGACTACTTTTACTCTTTAAACAGGCAGACTGACTGATTACAAGACTGAAAACACCTGCAGTGCTAATTACAGGACACACCTTAGTTTAACATGTCTCTATGGGAAAATGTTAAAAATAATAAAACCACAATTCAAGAGCAATGACTGATATTTTTATTTTTTTTAACTTTTTATTACTTTTGTCAGTTTCGAGTTATGTCAGTGACCATTACGGATTTTTCTGTCTTTAACAAAAAGATAAAAACATATTTATCTGTGTCTTTATCACTGGATATTCACACACTTTGACTGGAAACGCAACGTGGAAAAGCTGTTTGCGTATCCAAACCATCTTCAGCCCCTCCCAGCGACCACTTCTACATCCCTCTATGCCTTAATCAGGCTAATTAATTTAGGTGAGCTTTTCAACTAAATGACAATATCCACACTGATTTGTCAATTTGCATAGCTAATTAAGTCATTAGCTAAAAATGTACTGATTGCCAACAAGCCTTGCATTCACCATCTGTTCCTGTGAGGAGGCCTGTCAACCTACCTCTGGCCAATTTTAGGCACCCCCACCTCCTCCTGAGAAAAAACCCCTCTGACGATAACAGCTGGTGGCTAGCCTGAGACTGGGGAGCGCTAATTGTGAGCTAATTAATACTGTCTACTTGTCTACTCATCTCTTTAAGAGTTAGCTTTTGCACTAGCTGAGCGACGAGGCTTTGAATAGGCCGACGCAGCGCAGAACGCCTCCCCTCCCTGCTCCGCTGATTCTCTGAGCAGCATCATTAACATATTTTCACAGAGATTAGCAGAGGGGAGAGCGGAGGACATCGCTGCTGCTCCGGCTCCTGAAACAACAAGTGGGAATTTTGATAGAATGGAAACGACAACAGGGAGAATGCAGGACTTTAGAGTTCTGGGAAGCAGTTGGATGCAGAGAGGTCCTTCTTATTTGACCTTTCTTATGTTCCCTTCACAATTACTGGCTGCTATAAAATCACAACCTACGCAACTTTTTCTTTCCAAGAGGAATGCACTTTTTCCATTTCAACAGATTTCTATACAATCAGTACCATTGCCATATTATTGCTCCTCTCTGATGAACAGGTTTCTATAGATGGAGTCGTTTCTGAGCTTCCTCTGGTCTAAAGAGAAGCAGACAAACTTCTCCAAGGGTATTTTATCTACAGAAACAGATGTTTTTCAGTTTGGTCTTACAGTTGTGGATCTGTTACTGACTGAATTTTTAAGGAGCGGAAGTTTAAACAAAAATGGCCCCAGGCTAAGAAGGTTGAAGGATAAAAAAGGGGGTAACAATTTACATTTTTCTGTCAAAATATCCTACATAGGGACAAAAATTAACAATGGATGAGTCTATTTCTTAGTGATTTCCAACTTATGATGATTCTGTTTCAAAAGTGTTTTTGTTTCAAACTAACTAAATATGTTCTGATTAGTTTAGAGGAAACTTGGGGCTGCGGTAGCTCGGTGGTTAGTGCCGTGGTCTTGTAATCTTTATGGCTGTATATTTGAGCCCAGGCTGCACCAAGAAGGGCATCCAGCATAAAACAATTGTCAAATCTTTCATGCGAGTTCGCTCGCTGCGACAGATCCTGCAGAAGGGAGCAGCCGAAAGAAAAACCACAACAATTTAGATGAAATTTTTTCATAATTTCATAGTAGACATTTAAAACAAACAGCGTATTTTGCAGATTTAGTACTTTAGTGAGTGAATACAGTGATTTAGTAAATGAATAAAGTACTAAAATCTTTGTTTTGTCTTATGTAAGTGATTTGAAAGTTTAAATTAAATGTATATGTTATATGTTAGGAAGCAAGACTAATATTTGTGACTATAATTACAAACAAAAAAGATAATTTCAGTCTGGTGAGTGCCAAATAAGTGCAAGTCCTCTGGTCTGCTTTGGCCACTAGAGGTCAGTGTTGCTCAATCCACAAACACCCCCCATTCACCTTCCTTTCTCCCTGTACCTCTGGTACGCCCCCTCACCGATGCAAGGGTCCACTCCTTATTATTATTAGACTCACGTAGGCTTGTGTTCAGCCACAAACGAACAACTTCTCAGACAAAGACAGCAGGCGCACAACATATGTAACCAGCACGTTACCAGCCACACTGCCTGTCTTTAAGAGGCATGTGAATGAGCGGTATACGGCTGATGTGTGTGGGTGGGTTGGCGGGGAGGGGGGGTGCAGTGATGGAGCATGTGAAGGAGGAAGGGGCTGGGGTGGAAGGTGGAGGGGGGGCTCGAGGTTGTATACAGATATGGGTGATAATGAGAGCTGGCACAGAGCCAAGCTGCCTTCCAGAGAGAAAACAATTTGCTGTGTGTATATGTGCACGAGATATACATTATGTGTGTGTGAGGCGAACGGAATAAAGGTAAAAGAACAGAGCCACAGACACCGAACCGCAGCAACTATAGAGGATCCATACGAACTGTGTGTAGGTGACCTCGAGTTTGTTCCTTACTCAAAACCACAATTAGAAACACAAAAGATTTAACAAACTAGTGAAACAATTCTTCAAGGAATGCAGGCTTTCTAACATGTCCCTTTGTTTAACCCTGGACCCAAGAAATAACTAATCTTAAAAGCATATTTTATTTGTTTTTCAGTCACTTTTGAAATACAGCAGATACTTTATTAAATACAGAATACTTTGGATAACATTTGACGAGTTAAATGACCTGAAAGCTACAATGCTTCTTTTGTGCACCCACCACTTCTTCCTCTGTTATGAGAAACATTTGCAGGTGAACACAATCAAAGCTGAGATTAAATTGTCTTTTGGAACAAATTAACAGTATTATGGATATAATTTCTGGGAGAGCGGGCAGCTGTACTGTACACACTGTATAGAAAGCCATTAGCACCCCTTAAAATTCTCATTAAACTGAATTAAACCTGATGAACACACATTAATGCCAACCAGAGAGCCTTTAACGTGAACAAATTTCTTTTATGTTTGGTATCAGCACACCTTTTTGCTGCACTGAAATGATGTGTGTTCAGGAACAGCGGAGTGCGGCACCAGCGCGGCAGTAGAACAGTAAATTGGATGCTGTGGAGTAAATGTAATACAGCGTGTGTATAATGAGCAGTGTATGGTATAAGAGTACAGCCTCTGCAGACAACACACTCACAGCGCCATCAAATCCTCAAGGGGAGAGCCGGGCTGTTTAGGAGGCTGTTTAACCTTTAAGTATGTTGAGCGACCTTTTATAAAGACATGTAGCCAAATCAGGCATTTTGAACCTGAAACAAGCTAAAAGACAAGAGACGTAAAAACATTGTTTTAAAGGCTTTCACGATTGTTAAATCTTAACAGGATCCTAACAGTTACGGTATATGCTGCCAACAGAAAAACATCTGTTCATCTGTTTACATTTAAAAAGGATCATTTAAATGTAATAATCCAGCAAGTTGCAGATTTATTTAGAGACTGAATTTAATGAATGTCTGATGTGGTTTTGGAGCAGTTTTTTAAATCTAATAACATTCAAATTTAAAAAGTAATCACGGATAAAACTTAAATAAAATCCAAATTTGGTCATGGGCACATTATGTTTTCTTAATATTATTTTGTGAAATGTAGTTAATGGTGACATCTACTGTACAGGTGCTGGTCATAAAATTAGAATATCATGAAAAAGTAGATTGATTTCAGTAATTCCATTTAAAAAGTGAAACTTGTATATTATATTCATACATTACATACACACTCATATATTTCAAATGTTTATTTCGTTTAATTTTGATGATTACAAATGACAACAAATGAAAATCTCAAATTCATCATATCAGAAAATTAGAATCTTGTGAAAAGGTTCAAAATTGATGGCACCTGGTACCACACTCTAATCAGCTAATTAAC
>NC_051438.1:26630700-26654025 GCF_001649575.2 Kryptolebias marmoratus | reverse complement strand
AATCATCAAAATTAAACGAAATAAACATTTGAAATATATGAGTTTGTATGTAATGTATGAATATAATATACAAGTTTCACTTTTTAAATGGAATTACTGAAATCAATCTACTTTTTCATGATATTCTAATTTTATGACCAGCACCTGTAATTTAAAGGTACTTATTACAAAGTCATGTGGATCTGCACAATATTTTTCTTTTATTGATGGTTAAGGAAAACTTGTGTTTGTTTCCCTGCAGAAACAGCCGAAGTGACTGAAAACAGGTCAACAATACTGATGTCCATGGAAGAGCCTGTCTGGGATTAAGAAGTCTGACAGTTTTCATGTATTTCATGTGTTTACATTTTGATTTGCTGAGTAAAGTATGTAGCTAAAAAGGGCTTTGTTTACGTTGAGTGAGTACCTGCATTTTCAGAATTGCATCTTAATAAATCTAGAAAACCACCCGAGTAAACTGATTTCTTTCTAATTCTGTATAAACTTTGAGAAGTGTGTCACCAAAACTGACAATTTCATGTTTTTTATGGTGTTATATGAAACACTAAAGTATGACATAATGATATTATAGTGTATCGTCTTTTTAGGAAATCTGTTTTGAATTAAATGCTGTCTCCAGAAAAGAGGCATAAATAATTAAACTAAAGTTAGAAAACATGAATATAATTTACAAGTCTGATTCATTGCACATTCCCATTTTAAAATATATTTAAATATATAAGAGGCTGATAGCTTAATTCTTGTGATTTTTAATCATGCTTTCAATTTTCTACATCTAAACTCATCCACACATGCATAATGTGTGAGTCATTTTATTTCAAATTAAGCCTTTTTTGGTTTTCTTTTTGCTACAAAAAGAATTTATTTATTTAACTTTTCTAAAACAGAATTTTCCACTTTCATATAAAAAGTATAAAGTTTATTGTACCACCTTTTTTTTAAATCATTGTAGCTTCAGCATTGGCCAGACTCACCGGATTCAGAGATTTAAACCCTCGCAAACAGCTGAAGATGGAGATGAATGTAAAACTTGAACGTTTTACCTAACTTGTTTATTTTTTTTTCCTCATAACTTCTTACACGGCAGCTCTCTTCCTGACACTGATACCTGAGCAGAGATGCAATTTGCCACCAGTCCTCTTGGGCAGTTTTTGAGTTCACTGCCTTGCTCAAGGGCATGCTCAGTGCATTGGCTGTGAGAGGGCGAAGTGTCACTTTAACCACCTACACTTTCCTATTTGCTCCAGAGACTCAAACTTTTCATTCAACCTTCTGGCTACGGACACTTGGATGAGCAACAGGGTCTATAGGGTCTTGCAAACATATATATTCTTAGAAGAATTACTCAGAAATACAGAGAGAACATTAAAGAGGCAGAAACAACAGTTAATCACAAAACAACCTGCAGCAAAACAGCAGAGGAACGGTTAAATTTACTTCCTTTATTTGCTTTAAAAATGGTTTTGTAGTGTTTGCCGCTTTGATCATTTCTAATATCATTTGTGTCGCTCTTCGTTGGAGTTGGAATATTTTCTTTTTGTTCTTACAAAAGTCCCCTGAGGTTTCCTCATCCCACCACACAGGTTTGAGTTGGTTTTCTACCCTCTCCCTCCTGGAGCCTTTTTTTTTTTTCCATTTGTGCAAATAAATTAAACTTTAATAGCTGCGATCCCATTAGGAATTTCTGGCGCTTGTTTGTAACCCCGCAAACACTCGAGCGCAGGTACAGAAAACAATTAAAGCTGCTTTTAAAGATGCTTTGGATAAAAGTGACGGCTAAATGGCTAAATATTAATAGAAAGTAAATAAAAGAGGAGCAAACCGGGAGGAGCTGATGCTTACAGGTACCTGACTGGAGAGGCTGAAGTTGGTGGCGGGACTGCGCTTCTTGCCGGCGGCGGTGCCCACGCTGCTGTTGGCGCTGCTGTTGGAGTTCTTCCGTTTCCTCCTCTTCGTGGTTGTCTGTCGGGCAGGCTCAGCTTTGGCGCGACCAGCAAAGAGAAACAGAGGCCATGCCAAGAACATAATGCATACAGACGGAGACAAGGTGTACGGGTGTGCGTGTGCGTTTTCGCAGAATGATCCCGTAAAAAAAAGACAAAAATAATTCATAATGTTTAAATACTGCAAATGCATGCAGAGAGAACACACACGCACAATCACACAGACATGTTAGACAGATAAGAGCTTCTATACAACAACGATGCATGCTTTGTTATCTTTAGAGGTGAAGCCACACAAGCGTTAACATCTCCCAAGACATGCAGTTGTAAGAAAGAAGCCATGTTGCATTTCCATAAATGCTCAACAATAAACCCTGATGTTCAATGTGATGCAAATGTGTTAATGTTCCTCAACACAACCAAAGTAGAGCTGCTCTGCAGAGGAAGGAAATACTGAATATACTTTTATGCTGTAGACATTATTACACTGTATTTTTTATTTAAAATCACTAAGCATGTGTGTTATAGTTTCATGTAAAACATACAACACGTTATTCATCAACAGGCAGCTGAGCATCCATAAGCGTGCACTTAAAAATGTATGTCCATCCAGTCCGGCGAGCACCAGAACGCTGCTTCCTTATTGGACTTTGGACGGTTTGGCAGCGCAAGAGAGAAGATACCTTTTTTGTGATTTGTGGGAAATATTTCCGTTTTGAAGTTCTGCGGGTGTCCAGCTGAAACCGGAGCCAAAATCAGTTTTTAATTTTAATGGATGATTTCTTAAACACATTAAGGCAGAAAGACATTAAAGGTGACAACAGAGAAGAGAAGAGAAATAACTGAACATTCATTTCTGTTTACAAACATTATAAAAAGGTGCAATTACAGGTTGAACTGGTATTAAAAAGATCATAAATACTAACAAGAGTTAAATACGGATTTCAGTGTTCAAAGTGTTTCACATGTTTTTACAAAAGAATCCATGTACATAATTTATGAATACAAGGTTTTGCAAATCCTGTCGACATTTGTTAGAAAACATTATTCCTTTTAATCTCAAGAGAGACCCTGCTAAGATCTTCAAACAGATGTCTGAAAATGAAATACATTTTCCGAGGTTCTTTCTAATCACACCAAGGGAGATGCTCTCGTGTTCCGCTGGAACAATCAGCAAATCATGATACAAACAAAACTCAAACTGTAAATCCAAGGCAAAACAATAAAAGGGATTTTTTTTTTTTATCAGAATCTCTTCTTGTTTGATTCCTGACTTTGACAGACGTGTGTTAAAAAAAATAAAAATAATAAAAGAGCAGGGCTATTGTCAGAGACAATCATTTCTGTTATCCCACCGGTTTCCTTCAATGCTGAGCCGGTGACGCACTAAAATCGCTTCCATTTCCACCAAAAGGACTTATCAGAGCATAAATACACCCGTGGCTTCCTTCCTGGCAAAAACCGAACCCGTTTCCAAGCTGGAGAAGAATTGCAGGAAAAGGGGAATAACAGACCACCAATAAGGAAAACCCCAATTTCAGCTAAACTGCAAAGATCAGGCATCGGTTGTGTCAAAATATAGATAAATGACAAGAAATAACTTTTTTATAACAGGTCAACTCTCTGAGGAGCCATATAAAACTAAAAAGCTGCTCATTACCTTAGATAAAGATAAAACACTAGCATCCATAAAAACCTCTATCAGCTATTCCTTGAGCACAAATAACGAACAAGGAGTCTTTTTATATTCATAAAATGCTCTTTTTCCCCCTCTAACTCTGTGTTGTTTTTTTTCCTCTTTGAAGAATGTCGTCGACGCTGGGGAGCCGCTGGCCAGGGGAGCTGGATCTACCAGTTTGATTATACCCGGCACTCTTAATTAAAGTTACACAGGTCTGAGTCAAAGGCTTTTTGACTGGTGTTGGTTTTTAAAGACATCTCGTCACGCCTTGCTAAGCATTGCTGTAATTTGCAGCCACTCCAATGTGTCCAAAAGAAAAAAAAAAAGCTCGGCTTACTCCCTCTCCGGCTTAAGACCGCACAGCCAATTTAAGCCTGGTACTTTTCAGAAACTACCCTACAAACATCAATCACCGACGGCTGAGAGGCCCACTAAGATTGGCAGGGTTGAGATTCAAGAGGCAAGTCTGAATTCTGATTATTTCATATACCTGTCAGGCAAACCATATTTCAGGGATTAGGATGTATAATGACAAATTTGGAAACATAAATGACGCAATAAAAGCAGACTCTGAAAGAAAAAATTTTATATTCTTTCACTGTGAGGGATGGGCTGGAATTAAAAGCTGTTTAAAGTTAAAAATAAGGTAAATCTTTCTGTTAAAGGCATTTATTCCGACAGTTTTTGATGTTCGTTAACAAAAATGAATATATTTGCTGAAAGAAAGTTTTCTCAGTCATACTCATTCGTGATGCTTCTGGATTTTCCTGACAAGCATTAAATAGTAAGTAGCTACCTGGTGGGGCCACCATTCTCTGCCATTTTTGGAATAGGCATGTCTTGAGACAGTCCCGGGGGCTGAGGTTGTAGGTCTTGTGCCTTGACATGAGCTCCTGCATCGGCTCCAGGATGACGCACAGCTGCAGAAGCAACAGAAAACGCTGTTAAAGAAGATTTTCTGATGAGAGAACTTTCACCGTTTCTTAAAACTAAAAAGGGCAGAGTTTGTTGCTCAATATACACTTGCATTCAGAGATTTACAAAGACACATCCTTGGCTTCAATTTAATTTTAATTTTGGACTTTGATTACAACCACTTTTTTTCCAGGGTGGAACAATTATACAGCATACAACTTAAATGGTTTTTGAATTAATTGTGGATTTTCTATGCTGAAAAACTGTACAGGCAGGCTCAAATATATACAAATGTTCACCAAAATCTTTTAATAAGTGGTGCTGAAGGTTCTAGAGAGTCTTTTAATTTGACAAGACCAAGGCCTATTAACGTCTTGTTGGTGATCATGACTAACTGCAGCTGGTAGTTTCTCTTTGACAGCATGAAAAGGATTTGACAGCACTTACTGGATTGACCAAACTCAAAGCAATGGAGAATTTTTTTTTTGTCCTGTTGTGGCATACCATATCGAGAAGATGGCTTTCAGGTGGGAATTCTAAAGAATACTAAGTGAAGATCCCAAAAGGAGAATTGTAGATTGAGACAAGTTAAAAAAATTTTAGATTCCAAAACTATCGGTTCAAACAATTATACGCAAGTACAAGATGTGTGCCATCATTTTACCAAGGTCAGGTTACCAAGGAAATTACTATGAATGTCAGGAACAACCTAGAAACCACCAAGACTTCAGCCCACCATGAACCAGAAACTGAAGTAACACCAGTGTTTCAGTCCAAGGTGAAGCCAGTTTTACATCCTCGTGAACTGATGGGGTGCCGACCAAGAATAAAGCTCCTGAGTTTAATAGACAAATGTCTTCTTAAGAGAAGTTTTATGGTCAAACAAGACAAAGATTGAGCTGTTTGGCCACAGTTAAGGAGAAGTATGCTCATAGAAGTCAAGGTAAAGATTTCAAACCTAAGAATGTTATATTAACTGTTGAGCAAGGTGGTGGTAGCATCATGCTGTGGTACTGGTGCGTTGCACAGAGTGAATGGAATAATGAAGCAGGAGGATGACCTTCGTCTTGAATCAACAGCTGGATGGTTGAAATATCGACACACACACCTGTTCCAGCAGGGCAATGATCCCAAACACACTTCAGAACTGCTTTCAGGTTGGATAAGGGAAGCTAACATTAAGCTTCTAAAATGATGTTCCCAAAACCCAATTAAAAATGTGTGGACTATGTTTAAAAACCCGCCAGAAGACGATCGTGTAGAGGTGCGGGGAGATGAGGGACATTTACCCAAATAAAAGTGAGGCATGTGGGTATATTTGAGGACATATTGTGATTTTGATCCTGCGTGGAATTTATGATTAAATCCATAAATTCAAACTTATTGTCATAACTGTAGGAGGTTGAACCCAGGATGCACGGAGATACGAGGAGATTGATAAAACTAAAACTTATTTACTTTTATAAGCTAAAACAAAACACAGGCGAGGCAGCAAAAGACTTACAAAAATACAAACCCGAGCCAACAATGCACTGCTGGGGGTGGAAACGCCAAGAGACTGAATATATAAGGCTGAGCTGAAAGGAGATCAGGAACAGGCAGTCCGACTAAAAGGCTGAACTGAGGAAGATTGAACAGTGGCTCAAAGGGACACAGAGAAACCCAAACTATGAAGACATGTGAGTAACTAACAGGAATCACAGTAAAACAAGAAACACCAGAGGAATGACATACAAAAACATAAAATACTGGCAAAATTAACCACAGAATACAGATCCTCACACTTCATCTAATTCTTGTTAAAATCAATAAAGTGTGTTTTGTTAAAGTCTGAAATCTATCATTCAAAGCCCCAAAATGAATATGAGTGTTTGTGACCTTCTGACAACACCTGTATGATCCACAACCTGACTTTTAAGTAATTATATAGAAAATAAATTCATGTTTTAAAAATGTACTGCAACAAAGTGCTTTAGATGAAAACTTAAGTACACAGAGAAAGATGAGCAAGAAGTTACATTTCATTATGAGCAACATTTTGTATAAAACAGTTTCTTTATGCAGATACACGTCTGTCTGGAACACAGAAAAGTCTCTGGTTCCAATGTTTTTCCCCAACAATGTTTTCCTCCTAATAAAACTTGAAGAAAACTAAATCTGAGAGGAACCAGGGGAGACCCTGTCATATTAAATACATCAGGATTAGCTTATCCACATAACATCTGGATGACATCACAGGCTGTTCGGGAGCAGATTGTTGGAGGAGAGGTATTGGCAGCCATGAGCTAGTCTTTAATAAACCAATCACAGAGCAGCGTTTTAATCACACTCCAAGTAAGATGCATAGTTCAATTGTCTGAATAAAACTATATGTTTTAGTTTTAGCCCTTACTATAATAAATTCCAATTGGTTAAATTGCATATATAAGATTGCATCGTCAGCTTTTCATTTATTTTGTGCAACAAACACACACATTGAAATAGAAAACAAGGAGAGGAGCAAAACAATCATTCGCTGGAATAGCCTTGAACAGCTTACATTTCTGTTCAGCTGCATATTGGGAAGTAGCTCCGAAATGTTNGGGAGGTTGTGGGTGGATGTGCTTAGAAAACGTCTGACTTCATCACTTCAAATCTGTATCCTATTAACAGTAAATGTTGGCTTCTTCCAGGATTGCAGAGTCTTTCCATTACAGTAACAACCTCCACAGGTGTTTAGGTTGCTCTGTGTCCCATTAAGTGGGACTTCTATAAAATGACTCAAATGGGTAAATTTGTCAAAAACATTTTTTTTCTCCCTAACTAACAGGGCTTATTATTTCGGGATGGATTTTCTTGTTGGTGTACCTAAACCAGTCTGACAAAATAAAACCGATATTCCTCTGGCACATGCAATTATTACATGTTTAATGTATAATAAATCTAATCTCAAACATCCGACTCCAGATCCATTTTAGATCCACTGTTTCTTTAAGTTTAAGATCAAAATTAGTCACTAACCTCTGAACACATGTATGCCATTCCTAATATTTTGCCTGCTTCTGACTATTTACATCATTTACAAATAACGTTTATTATTTAACAGCATTACAGTAAATTTTGGCTGAGTTCAGACACCAAAAAAGGCTTGATCAGAGTTAGAAAAAGTGTTTTTGGTTCAAACTATTTAATGACTATAATTGCTGAAGACTTTTTATTTGAAACACACACATTGTCTGTCTGTAAATCTGTTTTTTTTGTGTTTAGTTTTCATTTCCTCTTTTCAAACTGTTAGTCTGTTATTCTTTTTCTATTTTGGGACAGCCTACATAAAGGAGCGGTTCAGGATACATTTCACTGAGTTGTATTTGTATAAGTATACGTGATAAAGGATCTTAAATCTTGTAAAAATACAAGAACTGAAATTAGTTTTTTTCTGATACAATTTTTGATTTCTTTTCTAGCAATGAGGCTTTGGCCCTTCACATTATCAGCTGTGTTGGTGTTATAAATAAACATTTAATCAATCTATCCAACTGCTGTCAGAGTTTAAAACATCACTTCTTTCTCCAGTTTTCATTCCTGGAACCTCTGAAGGGTTTGGTTTCTTAATATGCACCTCATTTCTGAAACTGATTGTTGCACAATCTACCAAACCCTTTACATGGAGTATTAGAAATGTACACAACACAGTTTATAAATGTGGAGTGATTGACGTGGGCCTCACAAAGACTGTCTGGTTAAGTATGCAAATATACGGTGAAAACTGCTGCGGTGACAGGAGGCGTGAGTTTACTAAGTTGCTCAAGGGCACTCTCATAATCATTACTGAGAGAAAGGAGACTGTTAATCATGTGCTGCATGCTCAAATGATCTCATCTGACCTTCAGCTTCCCACCACTCCTACTTTTCCGATGTCAATTCTAATCAACGTGGTATTTTCATCTCGAGACTGTCTGTACGGCAGAAATCAAAAGAACTACAGAAAACCTTTAGAGGGGGACGCGTATCACGTAAAGTACACCTGCTACTGTTTGTGCAGCAGCTTCGGAGGCATTTTACAACTTGCTTGACAACATCGGGAATCCTAGCAGAAATGATGGATGCTCTCCAGGTTTAAAACAACCGTAGAGTCAGCTGCTTACGCCAAATTACCCTACATAAACACAGCAATGCATGCTGCTTTTCCCTCTGTTTTGATGCTACGCTGCTAGAGGTAAAGTGAACATCCCTGTGGCAGACTAATCCAGTGTTCTCCTCTGATAGTTCCCTCCTGACACAGTAATATCCCTCCCCAGCTCAGCCAACAAACTCTGGCTCTATGCCTGAAAACAAGGGCTATTTTCAGGCTGAATAGTAGGAAGCCGGCGGCTCCAATACATGGAAAGGCTTAAACACGACAAATGGAAAAGAAAGAGTGTGTGCGAGTGTGAGAGAAAGGCCAGTTGTAGCCCCTCAGCCAGGAAAGCGCCCATCTCTTTTGGAAGGGCTGATAAACACTGGGAAAGGCCTTTTCCAGAGACACATTATTGCCGGTTTAATGTGAGGAAAGGGTATATTTTACCTTGACAAGCTCTGATAAGAGCGGCAGAAAATATAATTTGCAAATTGTTGAAAAAAAGTAACCACACAGCAGTGATTTCAGACCAGAAGATCCAGACCTCCAGACAGAAATGATCACTGATGGTAAAAAGAGAAATTTTCAGTAGCATTCAAAACAGAATAAAAATTTAATTTAAAAGTTATAAGATACACAAGAATTTCTGTGAAATATTTCAGGCGGTAGTATGAGTCATGTTTGAACACAAACTTTCTCATTAACTGTGCGTCGTCAGGAACTGAAGCCAAAAAAGTTTTATTTCCTGACTGCTGACCATCACAATAAAGAAAATTCAAAGCCTGGAAATGTTTGATTAAATGCATATCGCCCACCAGAGGTTTAAACTAAGACCTCCTCCTCACTTTCAAGGCTTAATCTTGATGCTTCGTCTCTGAAATGCTTCAACCTTACACTCCAGCCCAAACTCTCCCATCTTCTTCTTCTTCTTCCCAGCTCTCCATTACATCTGCCAACCTCTCCACAACGCCCATCTTCCAATATCCATCCAAACTGCTGAACCTTTTTCCATGTCCCAAACCTTTTTAGACCAGCCTATCCCACAAAACTCTTTCCTTTATCAAAATTGTTGACGTGTTTTATACATTTTTTTATTTATTTGCCTGTTTTAATTGTTGTATTTCCTTTCTCTAACTTCACGTGTGTAGTATTTCTCTGTTTTTACGTAAGGTGTGTTTTGAAAGGCGCAGATAAATAAAATGTATTATTATTTATTATTATAAACCTTGAAAATAACATTGTGCAAAATTTTATGCATGAATTCTTGCACGATCTGATAGCAGTTAGAGTCCGTGTTGTGAGTGACTGCCAGTTACTTGCATGCCAAATTTTAGCTTCATATATGCACAATTGACCAATATGTAGCCATTTTTGTGTTGGCTAAGGTCAACTATCTGTGGCAGCCATCTTAAACCAGGTTGGCTATAAAATATTATCAGTTGTAGACCAAATGTTTACCTTCTAAGAGTTTCATTGAAATCAATCAAGTGGTTTATAAGACATATGGAGCTCGAAGTATTTGTTGCTCAGCTACGACCACACCAAATTTTAGCTCAGCATCTGTAAAACTGTTTTAAAAGGTCACATGGCTGTGGCGGCCATCTTGAACTGAACCACATTCAAAAGTTAGTCCATTGTAGATGTCAGTGTAATGATTACTTCCTGAAAGTTTCATTAAAATCAATCCAGCGGTGCAAGAGATATTCTGCTAAAGGTACAGACAGAGAGAAAAACATTATCGCTCCGCCTGAGAGAGGAAAAGAAAAACCTACAGAGCTGCTTTCTGTGCAGAAAATCTTTGTTGTAGAAAAACAAAAACCCACCAGCCCACTCCGTCGCTCAGTCTCAGTGTGTTTCTCTGCACTTGGTTATAAAAAGCAGTGAAGGGGACGTTCGCTGATTCGCGCCTCAACAGGGAGCGTTCATTAATGTTATGCTAATTTTCTGTATCCAATTAATTCTTTCCTCTCCCCGCCTCTCTCTTCTTCCCCTATTTGGAAATTGTAGCTGTCAGTCAACTGTGAGGTTGAAGAACACAAACAAAACCCTGTGAAATATTAACTAATGTATTCAATAAGCTTGTTTTTTAACAAATTATATTCTGCAATTATATAAATTTTGAAGTTCAGAAAGACACTGATGTACCTTAAAATAACACACTCTAGGTTTAGCTAATAAATAAGAGCTTTAAATTCATGCAAAAGAAAAAGTACCAAATAATTTCTGGAAATAAAAACCCTGAGCATTATTAAAACACCTGTGAATGCAACATTTTAAATAAAACATGACGGTTTCATTGCAGAGCATGTAATGCAGTCTGACAAGGACAACATTAAACATGACAAAGAATGAATATTCAACAAAATAAAAACAACGTTATGCTGTCTAGACATGGAAGCTAGTTAGGAATTATGAGCAGTTTGAGTTATTATTTCACTTTGATTATGAATACAATTAAAATAACCATTACAGTAACACTATAAAACAAAATAAATAAAAAGAAATCCTCAAGACAGAACTGCCCCACCAAAAAACAGTTTTAGTAAATGATTTCCCTCTTAAATACATTACAATCTTCACATAAAAGTCACTTATTATCACAATCCATAATTAACTTAGATTTTAAATCTTTTTTTAAAACCAAAAGCAGATTTCTGAGTTCTGTAGTTTGACTCCCAGAACTGAAACTATATTTCACACTCGTTCTAAATGGACAACTTTCAAAAATAAATGAGCCTCGTAAATTATAATGTCCTCCTCCTAATTTAAAGAAAAAGATTGAATCCATCCGAGAAGGCTGTCACGGTAAATGTTGAAAATCTGGAGCGTATGAAAATATTATTTGTAAGTTCATTAAAAGACGCCAGATTGTCTTTTTTTCTGATTGTGCATTTAAAACAACTGCTCCTCGGTGGGACGAGATCAGAAGTAGAACAAATGCAGAATGACAGTCGTAGACGTCGTCAGAGTCAGACACACACACACACACACACACACACATACACTCACACTATTTACCCTGAGGTAGTTGAGGGTGAAGTTGGTCAACCCCATGCGAGTGATGTTTTTGGACAGTTGTTCCAGCACCTGAGGGTCTTGTGCCTAAAAATCAGAAGTGGAGAAATAAAAACAAAAAAGAATTTATGAACCGTCACATAAATACTGCATAACTAATTATCTCCAACTAGTTAGGTTAATTAGCATTATATGGTGATGCACAGCACAATTAACACTTTCACGCCCGTCAACCATATTTGCTGCATTATTGCCAGGAGCTCAGATTTAATTAAAGGCTTAGTGCTCTTTGAAGGAATGCATATCGCCCGCCACCTTTCACGCCAGAGTTTTAGACAAAGGTGGTCTCATGTTGAGAGATGGTGGACATTATGCTCTAGAATCGGGCTGACTGCACAAGATAACCAGCTGTAGATTTCTCCCTGAAGTTTCCATAAAATCTGTTCAGTTGTTGACGAGACAGTTTGGTGACAGTCAGACAGATGGAAGGGCAAAAACATTATCACCCTTTTGCCAGTGGGCGATATTTATCTTTCTCTTTTACTTCACATTCCAGCCAATTTGTCCTCTAATCCATTACAGTATTCAAATTTCTAATCATTTAAATTAAATTATAATTATTTTTTAATCTCAACCTGTTTGCATGGTGCAGCTGAGGGAGGGTGTATCCAGTCTGGGCTGCAGAAAACTTTAAATAAATAATGACAAACAAAAATCTTAGGGGTTTTTGTTCATTTTATGGTTGTGAAACAGACATTAAGACATGGTATGTGGTCAATCTGCATGATGAACAAAAACAATTAAGCACTATTTAAATAATCACATAAAACAAAACAAATAACTGCATGTTTGTGTTTATGCTGTATGTGCTGCAGTCAGGGATACGTTTGTATCATAAAAAGCAAAAAAAAGAAAATAAACAAGCTGGCAATTATACACTAAGCTTGTTTTCAGCTCCACAAATAAGCATCACATCATAAAAAGCAGTAGGTATTGACAGACCAAAACACAGCCCAGACTGAGCAGAAGCAGCGAGCACATCGCATTCGCCGCCTCATGAAAAATGCATCATTCTATCTCCAGTCGCATCTCTGTGTGGAGAAAGTCAAGAGGGAAGCGGGGGAGTCCTTTTGTACCGTCAGCAGACCAGCGTGAGTGATGGGAGGATTGAACTAGTGTGCATTATTTGACAGCTGGTGTATCACAGTCTGAATTACTTCACTCATCAAGCAGAATTAGGATGAATGTGCCGTAAACAAATCTTTCTTGGCACTGCCGGTACGCTGGCGTAGCAACAATTTGTGCAGAAACTTGAGCGAAGTCTGAGACGCGTGGAGCGGGGAGGATGGAGCGAGAGGCTCGAAAAACAAACTTTCTTCCTGAATTTAGTACGCAGGTCGAGGTTTAAATATGAGGTTTAACAACATTCATCAAATCCAGAATATTTCTCAGAGAGAGAGAAAGCCGTGGCACAAACTAATCTGCTTACACAAAGTTAAAGTACTTCTGTTATAGTATATTTACTGGCTGTTTGGGAGAGAAATGCTGCATTTTTAAATGTACAGCTTCAAGATACAGCTTATAGGTTAGATTAACCAGAACTTTAAATTATATACTACATTTTCAACATTTTAAAGTTACAGAAGCTGAAATAATAGATTTTTTACATTTACAAACTAACTTCACAGTTTTCACCCACAGTTCAGCTATTAAACATATTTAGACAGTTTTTTGTTTCTACATTATTTATACTCATTTCACGTTTTGTGTCACCTCTAATTGTAATGTTTTTGCACGTTTACAATCAGTTTTTAATTATATTTTGTGCAGTTTTAAATCGTTATTTTCACATTTTGATTCATATTTTTGCACAATTGTATTCATTTTTAGGTCAATTTAGCCTCAAATGTTCAAATATTGCATTTCAGAAGACTTCTGAATGACTTTTATTTCCATTTAGTGCAAAATCTTAACTTCATAACTATTCACGTAATATAAGATGAACATTTTATATTTGTTTGTTAGTTTCACAGGTGGATCATTTATAGCAAATGTAACTAATTACAGTAAATACATTTATCAGTACTCACAAATATGTAACAATAAAATTTACAGAGCATTTCAAAATGTACCTTTTTTTAGTCCAAGTTGTTCCTTGTACATCTAATCTTTTTGTAAATTTATTTCTTACATGATAGCAAGAAACTTCTGCTTTTAACTAACTGATTGATAATAAAAACAGTAAGAAAATATATATCATCAAAACACTGTATACATTATTTAGTAGGTGTAGTACTTATAGGAAAGTCTGCTTTCAGACACTTTCTGTAATCAGTCCTGTAAGTATCACGCTGTGAAAGGGACAAATAACATCTTCAGGTAGTTTTGTTTCTTCAGGGTCAGCATTCATTTATAAAAATGCTGTAGTTGAGCAAAATATTTGTCTTGTTTGGGGAAAAGTTTTAATAAATCTGTAGTTTGAATGAATTAAAAGTACAAAAAAAGGATGTTTCTAAAACCAGTGATGAAAAAACAAAATAAAACCCTGTTTTTGCACAATAATTAAAGCATATACCTATTTTATTACTTGAACACAATAACAGTTATGAAAATATAACTTTAAATGGATTAGCAGAGGTGCAAATTTAGGTCCAATCTATTTTCAGGATAAATTATAAGCGGTAACATTTAAAAAAACAGAAAACAAACAGGATTTTTGTAACTGGAGGATGACTTTCTGAGGTCAGCATCTAGTGGCAGCTGCAGGAACTGCAGGCTTTTAAACAAATCACAGATGACCATTTAGGTTTAAAAGCAAATTGTGATGAAATCTTTATATTTTGACCTTTAAACGTTAAATAAATAATAAACTCTAAGCTCCACATGAGGTCTAGTTTAAAGAATGAAAATAAAAAAGGCGCAGCAGCATAAAAAGTAGGCCTTTCATTTGTACCAGAATCTGCAGCTTCAACTTTCCTGTTCTGACTCCCATGTGTCCATATCTGCTTTCATTAGCCCGGGCAGCGATCAAAAGACTGAACTTACACTCAAACACAAATCACCGAAGATCTGGCCGGGACCCACAATACCCCACAATCTCCCACTCTCCAGGAATTAACGGGAATGCCCAGAGGGGCCAATTTATCGCTGAGTGAAATTCATATGAAGATTCGGCCAAAACGCAAGACTGGCTTTTCTACCTTTAGAACCAAGATGGTGACTAGAAGACAAAAAGAAAAATTAATTTATCTTTACCTTGAAAACACTTTGTGTAAATCAACTGTATGGATTGTTGCGGATGAAAACAAAAACATGAATCAATGACTTTATTTTAATGACTTAATAACATTAATTGGCGCTTTTAGACTCTGTAATGGTAGATTTTGTATACAGGATAAAAGTGAAATTAACTGATACGTCTCTTAACTGCTGAAATTATTAAACTGTTTGAAAATTTCCCAAAAATGCTACAAATTACATTTTTTCTTTGAATTTGAGGAGACAGCTGAAGGAAGGAGTTTTAGTTGTAAGCTCCTGTGAAACTTGGTGAAATAATTTCTATGACCCTAAACGTTAATTTAGCTTTTTTAGCTTTTAGCTGATGTTTTGCTAATTTTAGATTCTTTTGTTCTGATCTGGCATTTTCACAGAAACTGACGTTTCTTTGGCAGGATTTCTTATATTATAATCTGCAAATGACAAACACAAAAAATTTGCAGGATTTTACTTCTTTCTTATGATTCAGTTACAACTTTCTCAGAAACCCACTGACATCAGCTTTGTTTAAATTTATTTATAGGATTCAAACTAAAATAAGCAAACACTTTTTGAAAACAAAGAATTTCCATTCTAGCATTTAATAATTTAATTCTCAGTAAAATGCCAGGTTTACTTTAAAATCACAACTTTTTTATTGTAAATAAGAACAGTGAATCATTATTTTTGATGCTGTCTGTGGTAAAATCTAGCAATGCACATGTACATAATAAAAATAAAAGATTTTTAAAACATAAATAATAATTATTATTAAAAATAATTAATATAATATACAATATTGGTTTCATAATACAAAGATAGAGACAGCTACAGTTTAATTAACACTAGATTTATTATTATTTATTATAAAGTCCCTTTTTTCACCTATAATGAGAAAAACCAAGGTGGTTCATATTTAATTAAAACTGATTTTATTTTCTTTTTAAGCACACAAGATGATACTTGAGAAAATTAATACAATGACCTTTGAAATCTCTTTGTGTATTAAACCTTGAACTGCTGCAAACTTTACATTAATCTAAGCAGATTCTAACCAGACCTGTGCCACGTTAAGAGTTCTCATAACGAGGATTTCGATCAAAACTCTGACATAAAAGTGACCTTGGTGCTGATTCGTAAATGAGACGAACATGAAAAAAGGTCTTTGTGTTGTTGTAAGAAAGGTGAAAAGCTGAAAGGTGCTTTGCAACCAATGAAAGTGGGTTACATTTGGTGGAAATAAGATTCTTCATTTCATCTTTTTACTACATTTTAAGGCCTTGTCAATAAGGACAAGGCTAATTTTTTTAATTGTCTTCTCTAAAAATATCCAAGTAAACACAACACTTGTTTCGAGAATTGTTTTCAGCCACACAGATGGCTCAAAATGCTGCAGTAACTATGCCTGGTCTGTATGTGGCGTTGTAACGCTGCCACAAAAACAGGAAACAAGGCGTGGAGCGTAGACTGTTTCTATTATATTCTACAGTCCGGTTCGAACTGTCAGAAGAAAAAGACGAGGATGACAAATAGAAAAGTCAATCTTTGTTGTGGACTGACAACAAAGTGGAACTTCTAGTTTGTGTCACAATAAACTACAAGACCACAGACATTCAGGTTAACGTTCACAAAGCAATCCCTGAATGCATCACAGCAGGAAGCGCGGATGCTCCTGACGCCCAACGATGTGGGCTGTCTGTCGGGCGTCAGTGATGTCACTCACGTGCATGGCGAGGATGCTGCGAGGGATGAGCTCTCTGTACTGCCGGATGGTAAAGTGCCACGTCTTGATCCTCATCAGATCGTCGAAGGCAAACTCCAGGATCAAACGACCCTCTGTGCAAACCTGGACAGAGATTAAATATTTAATGTTACTTCATATTTCTCTGCAGCCTGATATCTCTTTCAGAAACCCCTAATCAGCTGGCAGGGAGCTGTCGGCTAATTTAAACACAGAAGATAATAGATAAATAAATCAGTGTTTGTTGCTCAGACATAATTTTTGATAAAAATGCTGGAAGTGTTTTGTCTCATTTCTGAAATTTGTTCAAGGACTTCGTAGCATGAAGCAAGCTATTATGCTCCCAATATTTACTCTGTCCTTGGGCCTCTAAAATGCGAAAATAAATGTAATGTGGAGAGGGGTGTGTTTACGCCAGAGACAAAAGAACTTCAGGTCAGAGAGAGCTGCCAATTAGGAGGAGACGGAGAGAGGCAGAGTGGGGGAAACAGAGAAGGAAAAAAAACAAAAAAAAAAAGCATTTTTTTCGCCCCTTTAGCTGAATCCAGCGCTTGCTGGGGCTCTTATGCTTCTCCCGTATTTTGTTGCTGTGACAACCAGGCAAAGAGACAGGAGAGAGAGAGAGAAATGGTGAGACAGACAGAGAGAAGGGGGGGAAAAAAAATCAGCTGATTAGTTGGCATGGCAACAGCAAAGATGTAATCCCACCAGACACACTCTAATCAATGCCCCCAGCGCAGATGGTCTCCTGAGGATCAACAAGAAAAAGGGCTAGCGGCCATACTGCACCCTCACCCCACCTCCTCTTCATCCCACCACCACAAACCTCCTCCTCCTCCTCACCCCCACCCTTCTAACCGCCCCCCGCCCCAAATTCCCAGCCAGCTATCTCTGCAGCTCACGTGCCAACACACTCACTTATAAAAAAATAAAAAATAAAAGATGCTCAACTGGTCAAAAAACTCTTAAATGCAAAAACCACCTCTCAGCTGTCTTGAGCAGAAACACGGAAACAGTTTGGCATTTCTACTTTTCGTGCTTCCTGAGAAAAAAAAACAACAAATGGAGAAAAGTTTCCTTCTGCAAACATTTCATATACGATCAAAACGGAACCTGGGGGAAAAACGTCAACGTATCAATAACGTGTGCAACACACAAAAAGCTAAAAATGACCAAAAAACCAAATTAAAAGCCTAGCATTCCTTGAAGGAATGCATATCACCCACTGCCTTTCATGCCAGGGTTTTGGACATACTCCCAAATTCAATTTAGCTCAATATCTGTAAAATTCACAGAACCGCTTAGGTAGACTCACTGTGGCGGCCATTTTGAATAAAGTATGTATTCATCAACTGATTACTTTCTGCAAGTTTCAATAAACCTGTTTAGTTGTTTATGAGATATTTTGCTAACAGTCATGGTTGATGCCGAACAGTACAGCCAGTTTTCAGCAAACACAATGAACAACGTGTAGAGCTCAGAGTGTGTCTGGGATCAGTCTCAGCCAATTCCAGACCAGATTTTAGCTCAATTAACTGAATTTTAGCCTTTTTTTTTGTTTGTTTGCTAAGGTTGCTTAGCTCTGGTGGCCATCTTGAATGGGGTTGACTCCAAGATAAGTTAATAAATTGAACATGTACATCTAGTGATTACTTTCTGAGAGTTTTTATTAAAATTCGCCAAATGACTCATGAGATATTTTGCGAACATGACACAAAAACAAACATGCACATGCACACACAGACAAATACATTATCGCTCCCCCTTTACCAGCGGGTGATAAACGTTAATGATAAGCATTTTTGTAAGGAGTAACACTAGTTCTTATGCAGTGGTTTCATATGCAAACACCATCAGATATATGTGGTCTCTGTTGAGGATGATTGTCGGTTAGATTTGAGCAAATGTTGGCAGAAAAGGAAAACTAGCTAAATGCTTTTTTAGCAGAAAAAAGAAGAATATTTACAAATCTAGTGAATGATTCATTATCAGAAAACTAAATCAGTTTTTAGACCTCTTAACAAGTTGACTCTTTGAATACTGGACATGATTTTACTACTTTTAGAGCCTTAAAACTGCAGAATTTCACATTATTTTGGAGCGAAATACACTTAGAAATAAAAGAATAATGGCACGAATTTGCATTTGAATTTTCAATAGAAATATAATTAGTCTTTAATATTTGAATAATTAAAAGAAAAGACATTTAAAACTTCAACTTTCCGTTTTTTTCTCCTTTGAACTGAGTTGTAGCCTTGTAATTATGAAGTGGATTATTTTTCTGGCCCCTGGCAAGTGACTCATATTAATACCCAAAATATAATGGCATGCATAAAAATAATTCCATTTATCATTCCTGTATGTGTTTTTGTAGCCGTATTATTTACCCACAAGCAGTGAAATAAGTTGAATTGTATTTACCAGTGAGTCAGTGTCTTATGATGCTTTCCAGGTCTATTGCCTACAGTGAAACAACAATGCACTATTGATTCCCTCTTCCATTGCGCCAACTGTGTCCTTAGCATCGCTTCCAGTATTGCTCCTATTTCTCTCTGCAACCTTTCTTCTTCTCTGTAACTGATAAAGAAAACCACCTAAATCACAACCAGACTTTAAAAAAAAAAAAATCACTCTAATTGCCAAGTACAATAAATGTGCAGGAATTTGTCTTCACGGGACTGGTGAGGAGACAAAAATGCCACCAAGGCTGCCATTTTTTCCACAGAGAAGATTCAATCATACCAGCTAGTTTTTCCTTCACAGCGAAAGTCAGTTGGTTAAATCAATTTTTTTTTTCCTCACAATGGCTGTGACCATTATTTTGAGCTAAATAGTGTTCTCTTATGAGAACTAAAAGGAAGAAAATCCCGATGAATTAAAAAATGTTCCATTAAACGGTACAGCCCCTCACAGAGAGCCCCCATTGATTTAAGAGCAGGGTCATAAATCTTCCACACAACGGGGCTGAGATCTCGGGCTCTAAAGAACAAGAAAGAATAACAGTGTCCTGCTGCTGAGACACCATTCGATACTGTATCTCAACCTGACAATCAATTAACAGGAGAGCCGAAGGTCGTTAAATTGACTATTATCAACTTCTAGCTCTATTTCTGGTAAATATGAATCAAATCAGAGTCAACTAAATATTCTCAGTTAAAGCAACAAACTGACTCATAACACTGGAGCTCAGCAGGTCTGTACGTATCTAAAAATGTACGACTTTACATATATGTTGGGTTTGTTTTCAAGTTACTAAATAAACACTTGTTGCTTCTCTGGCTTTATCACTTTCCTGCTTTTGTAAATTATATATTTTGAAACCGTATAGCCCAGATGACTGATTAAATAATAATAATACTAAAAAAATGAATATAACTTGTAGCCTTAAAAATATCAACATGAATGTTGCACCAGACTTTACAGAGAGCTCAAATAATCTTAACCAAAGGTGAAAGAGCGATAATGTTTGTGCCCGTGTCTGCGTGTCTACCACTGATCAACTTTTGGAATCAACCTCATTCAAGATGGCCGCCACAGCTAATAAACCTTAGCCAATACGAAAAAAGGCTTTGAGATCACAAACGGCGTTTAGAAAGTTTGACTAAAATGGCGACCTCAGTTCAAAACTCTGACATAATCTGATACGCATTCCTTGAAGGAACGCTCTGGTGGGGGTGGTTCAGTGATTAAAGCTGTGGCTTCACAGCAAAAAGGTCACAGGTTCGCCTCCTGGCCTTTCTGCGTGGAGTTTACATTTTCTCCCCATGAATGCGTTGGTTTTCTCTGGGTATTCCAGTTTCTTCCCACTGCATGTTGTCCCTAGGCGTGAGAGTGTGAATGGTTGTCTGTCTCATTTGTCTCTATGTGTCCCTGTGACGGACTTGCGACCTGTCCAGTGTGTCACCCGCCTCTCACACAGAACTACTGGAGATGGACAGCAGCTCCACGCAATCCAGAATAGGAAAAACGGGCAAAGAAAGTGGATGGATTTATAGGATGTGCCCGTGTACTGCAGAGAAACAATGTGTTTCTTAATATTTGAAAAAATGCAGAAAAGATACACACAGTGCACTGCTTTTAGTTCTCTAGTTCATTTTAAAAAGTGCCAGGTAATCAATATGAACTTTTAACATGAATACACTTTAGTAAATAATGACAAAAGAACAGCAAAAACATGAATGATATCAGAATCTGTTTTTTCTCCAATGAATAAAAAATAAATAAAAAAATCCACTTATGGAATTAAATTCACTTGAGCCGAGATCACTGTGTCACAAATTCGCCTTTTGCTCTATGCTTGCCTCGCAGCATGCAGAAACCCCAGCTGGGCGCCGGTAACAAGAACCGAGGCCGCGGCGCTCAACACACGAGGCCTGCTGGGTACTGAATGGAGGTGTTGGGATACTGCAGGTGGCTGGTAGGGTGGGAGATTTTGCTCAAATTGGCACCCTGTGTCACCTTGTCAACACCTCTCAGCCGTGTGAGGCCTGCACTGAGAGATCACCTACTCCTCAGTAGCTCCGCCCATTCGTTAGACTGTAACACTCTGAATTCAGAGGAAGAAGGAGCTCGAAAAAGTTTAGGTTCAAATTTTCACCATTAAAATTCTACATATTTATCATATAGAACCTTATCAAAGCAGCAGGAATAATTATATTTATGACCACAGCTCTTATATATCAGAGTTCTGGGGCCGTTCACAGAAATTAATATCTTGGGTACACTCTCACTGAAATGTTGGCATATTAATTCTTTCTTTTTTTACACTAAACAATGCAGAAAATGATATTTGGCTTTATTCAGAACTGGGCTCTAACAGCTGAGGACAATGGCACAAACCTTATCTTTACAACAAGAAAAGGTCACATAAAATGTCCTTGACTGTAACATGCTAGAAGTTTACCGTATTCAATAAAACTACGCCCTCATAGACACAAACCGTCTTTTTTTCCCCTCATTTTGAAATTCAACATTCAAAACTAAACCCTGTTCTGTTCACAAGTTCATTATTTAACTACAGGCCTAACATTCCTTGAAGGAATGCATATCACCCGCCGCCTTTTATGCCAGAGTTTTAAACGAAGAGTATTTTATGGTGAAAAAGGTTGGAGTTATAGGTGTTTTACTTAAACCTTGTAAATGACATTATGCACAGTCTCATGCGATATTATGAGATCTTGTTTCAGTATGTTTAAGAGCTCAGAGTACGTGTTGTGGATGACTCTCAGCTACTACCACACCAATATCTGGTTGAGTCGAAGCCATTTTTGTGTCTTGTATGTTTGCTTGGCTCCCATGGCCATCTTGAATGGGGTTGACTCCAAAAGTTAATCAGTTGTAGAGTAACGGTTAAAACATGAATCACCTTTCATGTTGGGCAGTGGACGAAAACAACAACTTTTTTAGGTTTTAAAACATCCAGGTGTGAGAAACAAGTAGTGATACTGATCATGACATCAACTTATAACCAGGACAGGACAGCTTACATTTTGTTCTCATGGTACAGTTTAAATATGTCTTCCAGAGGAACAATAAAGTGAAACTGTTTCTGATATATTAATGCAGCAAAATCTAAAAAAAAAAAAAGATCAACCACGTTTCTACACCTTCTGAAATGTAAAAGCAAAATATATATAGCTGAATAAAACTAAGCTTATGCCTGAGTAAGCAAAGTGTACTTTGTTTTTAAAGATAAGTCTGATTAACTGGGTTGTTTGTTTAGTTTTGTGTAAATTCATTTGACAAGAACAGCACAAAAAATAATGCTGCATGTCAGAAAAGTGCCACCAATGCTTTGTACAGAAGTCTAGCCAAAGGCTAATTTGCAAACCCAGCTCTTGGTTAGGCTTTTCAAACTAAAGTCAACGATAAACTTAACCATTCCACAAACACACGTGTTAAATTGATACACAAACGGACTCTTGTAAAGGAATAAAACATTGCCCCATCACAGCTGTTCACAGATTTGTTCATGTTTCAGCCACTTGTTCCCCTGAGAGTCAAAAAATCCAACATTAGGTAACAGTTTTATTGTTGTTGGTAAATTGTTCCAAATCTGAGGAGCTCTAAATGAAAAGGAAGATTGTCTAAATGATGTTTTGTACTTTGCTGGTTTATAGCCTCCATTAACTGCTTCCCTTGTTGGAGCTCCTGTAGTGCTGGACTTTACAGTATTTTACTTTTACAGGTATTAAACTGTTTAATACTTGTTGGATTCCAAGAGGCACACCAATGGCCTGGAGGACAAACCATTAACCCATATGTCCCGAGTTTGAGCTGCCAGTTGCATTTATCGCACGTCATTCACCGTTTCTTTCTGTGCTCATTTTCTGTTTGCAGTAAAACGTTTTAAATGCACTAAGAAAAGAGAAAACAAACAAAAAAAAAACTAATTTGTTGCTTCTACCTGAGCTCGTTTCTTAAATACATCAATAAAATTTGTGATTATGATTTGAACTGATTAGGAAAACGACTAAGAAATACAGCACAACTTTTTTTTTTTTTTTTTAAATAATAATATGGCAGGAATTAGAGTTTGTGAAAGACGAACAGGCAGGAACAGAAAGAGACAGGCAGGAAGAAAAAGAAGCAGAGCAAGAGCTAGAGTTGGGAGCTGGGGATGATTTCTCTGGGGATGAAGGATGCTGGTGTGTGTGTGTGTCTGTGTGTGTGCGTCTCG